>NW_015150743.1:603499-605297 GCF_000732505.1 Cyprinodon variegatus
TAGATGCTGTTTATCAATGACTAACGCTTAACTGGCTTTGATGAATGAGGAAATAGGACTGTTTTCCACTTTGAAAAGGTTTGCATTTGAAATTACCTAAGACAGTAGGTAAATCTGTGCCTATTTAACAGAATATAGTCTAAATATGTCTGTTATATGTGGATTTATACTTTTTTTTTGAAGATATAGAATTGTGCAGAGGTAAACAGAGGTAAAACCCCACTCTTATCTTTTAAATGTTCTCTTTGTATCATTAAAACAAAACGAAGTAATATATTCAATTGACACAAAATAAATGTATTGCATTTACATGAGCACTGGAAATAGAAGAGGGACTGACACTGAGCATTTAATATATTAACTTCGCTCTACAAGCTCTACATCTAGGCTGTAGTTACTCTGTTTAACCCATATCATGTATTTTATTTATGGCTGAAACAATTCATTGGATTAATCAATTATTGAAATAATGTCAACAAATTTAATAATCGATTGATCATTATGGAGTATCAAGACTTTAAAAGATGTCTTTAGCTCACAGAGCAACCAACTTAGAGCAAGAATTATACCAAAATTGTAAAAAAAAATAAATAAACATTTTCCATTTTAGATAAAACATGTTTTCGTCTGTCAATATTCCCCATACCAGAACTCCTCTACTGCTGTAACAACGCTGTATTGTAAATTATAAACATGGTATTCACATCTAATTGTCGGTAGGGACAGGTAGGTCCGTCAAAAGTTTTGGTAGGGACTTGTCTCTATGGTCCCTATGCAAACCTGCTCCCATGATTTTAAGTATCGTCATAGAGAAATTACTCAACCAAAATGTCAGAATCAGTTCTTTTGAGGTAAAACTAAAGTTTTTTTTATATGTCTGCTGCAAAGCAGCTACTTCTTTGCTTTAAAATATTACAGCTAAACTCAAAGTTCTATTAAAAAAAAAACCGTTCCTTTATCAGGGAACTTTGTTTTTTATTGGCTAACTCTGCCATCCAAGACTGAATTCCTCCTCATTTAGTTTAGCAGACAGACTTCATCCCACTGCTGCCTTCTGCAGAGCTGAGTTGCACTGGCTTCCCTTGGGCCACAGGGAGCCCCTGTTTTGGATGTGGGCTTTGTGAAGGATGCCCTGGTGGTAGGAGTGTGGTGCTTTCTGCAGCCCGTTGTTGTCCTGGCCAAGCCCCCTCAGATCAGGGAAGCAGTGTACGCACACACAGGTCTCTGTTGGGTAGGAGTCCTCTGATGGCTCACGGTAGATTAGATGATTTGAGCTTGGTTGAAAATCTAGAAGAACAGAAACGATATTCCAGCAAAGGTAACTGCACTGATAAGGCCTGCTGGTTTTTCTGACACTGACCGTTGGGGCTTCTCCCAGCCTGACGTCCTGGGAAGGCAGACTCCTGTCCTGGCTGAACAGCATACTCCTGAATTTGGTCTCTGGTACTCATGTGATTGGAGTTTTCCTTTTTGGCCTTTCCTCTCCTCAGAAACACAACCAAGGCAAGACACAGACTGGAAAGTATCAGCACTGTGCACACAGCCAGGAGTGAGTACAGCAGGGTGGTGTGCTGCAGCAGTCCCACAGGTCGGCTGTTGCTTACACCGTGTTCATTAACGTTAAAGTGAAGCCCTTTGGTCGTCACAGGAAGTGACGGAGCTGAAAGAGGAAACAGAAGGAAGATTTTAAGATGCCTCTTAGTTTGGTCTTTAAAGTTTGCTATTGCCTGATTTTTTAAACTTATAGTTAGTTTTTAAAGCACATATAGAGCCTTAAATGGCCAAGCTCCATCTGATA
>NW_015150743.1:606245-636240 GCF_000732505.1 Cyprinodon variegatus
TGTTGTGAATTGATGCTATATAAATAAACTGAATTGAATTTGACTAAAGTTCACAGCTGTTTCCTTTGCTTTAAATCTTTTCCACTGAGCTTCCTGCAATCCTTGTCTGCAGAGCTTAAACTGGAAGCCTGGCTTTTAAAATTTTATTTTATCATTTTATTTACCATTCACAGCGTTGTACTTACTGGGACAGTGTGGGTTGCACTCAGCTGGATGTTTACCACAGATCTCTGCACACTTTATACATCTCCTGACCAGTCGGTCATAGTAGTGACCAGGCTTAGCTGTGCAGAGTGCAGCCTCTTAATGAAGGAAAAAAATGAAGCGTGAGAGAATTTCAAACATATTAGTATCCCTTAGATTTTAAATCTAGTGATATTAAAAACCATCAGTATTGTATTTCCCATGGATTTTATGTGGTAAACCAAAACAAAGTACAGTAGAGGCAAAACTATATATTTTCAAAATGTCAGGAAATTATTCTGATCAACCTAAAACGATTAAATCCACTACATTACTGGAACTGTCTGTGTCTCAATGGATAAAAAGGGCTGAATCCTGAAGGAAAACCCATTAGATGCTAGAAAAGAAAAGAAAAGAAAAGAAAAGAAAAGAAAAGAAAAGAAAAGAGAGCTGGATAAATGTTTACCCCCATCTGATCACCAACTCTAAACAAAAAGCTAAAACAGCTAAAGAACCGAGCACATTTATATGTCCATTTAAGTCCAAATATAAATCCCATGCAGAAATACATTTATATTCAAAGAGATCCTCCTACTGAGTTTGACTGAGTACAGTCACACCCCCAACGAGCTGTAACTCCATCATCAATTTCGATCATGCATGACATACCTAAGATGTTTAATTTCCTCAAGAAATGAAAACAAGTTAATGCAAAGTCCCTGTTAAGATAAAAAAAAAAAATTTCTCTATGCTATCACTTAAGGAGAGCCTGAAGTTTTTACCCAACAAAAACAGGTCATTATTAGAAGGTATCCGTTAGGTTCAGGGTTAGGGTTGTGGCTATGCCTTTGAAATGAATGGAAAGACAGAGACACCTGGGTGGGTATGTGTGTGCGTGTGGACTCACTGCAGTAAACATCACATTTACTGACTCCAAGCGGCTTCTGACACTGCAGGCGGCAAGGCTGACAGGATCTGGTTAGGCCATCAAGATGCTCATCTTCTTTGCATCTTCGAACCATCGTCCCCTAAAAAGCCTCACCCTAACAAATGCACAAACAGAGACAGGAACAGCAGATATGCTTATAAGAAATGCAAGCAATTTTAAAATTCACAAACTTTTAATTATAACTGTCTTCAGTAACGGATTAGTTCTTTTATACGACATAGGATTTTATTTTTGAGTCTCCAACTGCCCTATACGTTTGATAGCAGTATTTACATTCTTCTTCTTTTATTGCTGTGGTATAATCTCATGAATAAATCAAACCTTCACTTTGACAACATTTGATAAACACAGCAGCATAATAATATAATTATATTCAACAAATATTCAGATAAAGTGAAGACAGGGCAGCCAACCATTAAGGTGAATTTTACAACATCTTCTAAAGAAAGTGTCTCTTGGCCACTAATCAATGCCGCAGAGGTTTGCCCTCTTCCTGTTAGCACAGAACTCCCAGAGCATGATGCTGCCACCACCGTGTGTAACTCAGAGGGGTGCCTTCAAAGAGATCTGAAGTTTAAAGTTATTGCTACACAAAGTTTTTGTAAAATGTTTGGATCATCTTTGGTACGAAAAGCTGGTTATAAATTTCAGATATGATTCCCCAAAAATATATTGATATTTTTGTTTTGAATATGAAAAAAAAAAGAAATTCCAGGTGGTATAAATACTTTTAAAAGGAAGCTTTTAGGTAAACACCTCCATCTTGGAAAACATTTCAAGAAGTTCTGTCTTACAAGTGCAATAAAAAAGGGGACTTTTTGAGGGGCTGTTATTTGTTGTTTCTAAACCCTGGTCCAAATAAATAGAACAAACACTGAAAACGGAAAATAGGTTTTTAATAGGTTTCCTGATTTATATTCATATTCTTGGTAGCTCTCTCCATTTAATGACCAATCTTTTAGTCTTCATCACTTTTAAGGATCGCCTTTTATAAAGATGTGTCACGTATGTGACTTGGTAAGAGGTGAGAGGCATTTCATGGACATTTTTTTTCAGGTCCATCCAATAACATAGGTATAAATAAAGTTGAAAAATAAAATAACTAAATAAGGAAACTATTGATCTTTTAGTAAGCCACAGAAAACCATATATATGTAACCATGTAACCATATGTAAACCAATGTAATCCAATGCCATCAACAAGATGCCAGCATAATTCTGGCTTGATATTTAGTCACTCTAATTAAAACTGGTAAGTATACTTTGAAGGGGTATAGTAACGTTAAATGTCTATACAAAACAGACCAAAAACCATCTGATCATGTTAAAATAAGGTAAATAACACCAAGCAACACTCCTTATAGTGTTTTTAATCATCCCTTTTAATTCTAAACAGAATTCCAGCCCTGGGCCCTAAGCGTGATAAGCATGGATGGATGGATGGATGGATGGATGGGAAATGCCCCGTGTTAAAGCGATAGCTTTGTGTTTTGTTGATAACCAAACGATATTAATTAAATAAACCGATCTACAGCAAGTCTAAGTTCAGGTGAATCCTTGCCAGAGCCTTTTATCACAACATCAAGGAAAAAGAAAATTGTTGTCTTAAACAAATGTAAAGTGGGACACGGAATTCAGGTAGGAAACATTTCAATTAAATAAATATAGCCATCATTACTATCACTAGTATCATATGAGGATATTTGCCCCCACATTAATCAACTGTGTGGCGACACTTGAATTCCCCTGGAGCTTTAGCTCTGCTTCAGTGACCAACAGTCTTCATACTGTATTCTCATCCAATACAAGTATTATTCCTCTTTTTAATTTCTTTTCACAATGGATTTCTAACTTTCTTTTATTACTTTTAACAACTTCACTGGTGAGCGCAAATTTGCTTTGCCTCAGAAATAGTTGAATATCATACATCCGTTGTTATTTGATATATACTCCAACGGCTTTATTTGCTAACAAAGTCAGCAAAAATAAAAAAAAAAAGACGAGCAAAACACAAAAAATAGAGTAGTAAGCATGGTAATCCTTCAGAAAAAACTTTGTATTTCACTGGAGTAAGCAGCTGGCATGTAGATTTAAAAATGTCATGCCTGGGAGGGAGACCTATGCTTTAAAGAGAGATGATTTGAAATGGGTGAGATTCTAATGTTTAATATTAGGCATGTTTATTCCTTCCAAACTAGATTTTATGAGTGTTTAATTTTCAATTCAATTCAGTTTATTTATATAGCGCCATTTCACAACACATGTCATCTCAAGGCACTTTACAGTTCACCAGATCATACAGTCAAATTATTCAAAGTTTTCTGTCTAAGGAAAACCAGTTGATTGCATCCACTAATTGACTCAAAGGCAATCCCTCACACCAAGCATGCTTGTAGCAACAGTGGAGAGGAAAAACTCAATTTGAACAGGAAGAAACCTCCAGCTGAACCCGACTCAGTGTGAGCGGCCATCTGCTGAGGCCGACTGGGGTTCAAGGAGACAGAGCAGAGATACAAAAAGCAACAATAAAAGGCGGCCCTGTCCAGGAAACACGGGATCATTTGAATCTTAAGATCATTTGCCTGCTTTATTCACATTTCAAGATGTTGATTTTAAGCAAGTTCAAATAACTTGTCAGTAGCTGTTTTGCACTATAATTGCAACCACTTGCAGTAGAATAGATCCAGTGCACGATGCTGCCGTCACCATGCTTGGTCTGTACAGTTTTTATTTAATTTAATTTCATTCATTTCTTTTTTTCAACGACATAAAAAAAACCCCATTAAGATCAATATCTCATTTGCGAGGGGAATCTAAGCTCATTGGAAGTTAAAGCTTTTAGATTTGAACTAGATGATTATCTCATGAATACAGTACCTTGCAGTGATAATGGTTTTCCAGCACTTTCTATGAACCTTGATGATTCTTCAGTCGTTCCTGTTTTTATAAACATTACTTTAATATTGGGTTAGTAATTTGGGTAAAATGGAGGTAAATTTGGCTCAAATACGAGTTTCAGCAGGCCAGCAATAACAATCAGACATCATAACTATGCTTGACTCATGTTATGCTATCAGGATTCTCTCAACAAAGCCTCCTCCAGACTGGATCTAGAGACTATCCTTAAAATTATGACTGGAGGCAGAAAACCAACCAAGTAAAGTAAATGCTGACCAGTCATTTGAGTTAAAATATACAGCTGCCAATTTTCAAGGAGATTGTTAACAGCTACAAAAATGTTCTACAATCTGGAACAACTATTCAATGTTTAGTTGATATCATTAATGAAAGTGGGTCTGGCTTTAGGTCAGATCATAATCATAGCTGGAATGGCACCAAATGATTTGATCATCTACAGCCAAAATGTTCCTGTATGGAGCCTAGGTGGAAGTTCAGCTGAAGAAACTGATTACTCGCCTTCATCCCCCTATGAAACCAATCAGCTTTTCCTCCAGCCCCTCCTCCACCATCATAGCTAAAGGTTCATCATAGTGTCATTTCTCCCGGACTCTTACTGTATTCCCTGTCTCATCGGTCTGGCAGAAGACCGCCATGTTGAGTCTGGTTCTGCCAGAGGTTTCTTCCAAAGGGGGAGTTTTTCCTCTCCACTGTCGCTTCATGCTTGCTCATCATGGACAGGTTCTCCAACCTGTGATATCCAAACTGGACTTCCATCTTCCAGGTCCCTGAGTGAAGCTCTAGTATCAGCTCACGGAGTCCACTGGATCTCCCCTTAAGCTCAGCATACCGTCTCACTAACCAGCAGTCTACAGACTGACCAACTTCATCTATCTCCACTCCACCACCAGTTTCAGGCCGGGGGGGGAGAAACAGCCCCGTTCTTTACTCCTGTTCATGCATCTATCAAAATCCAGCGCTATGTTTCCTGCCGAGGTCTGAGCGCCAAAGACCAAGTAATTATATCAATACATTTCTCCTAATTGTCTTTTCTCTCCCTGTGAGTTTTTCAGATTTCAGATTTTTTATGTGTCTGGGCAAATGTGTCTTGGTCAGTCCAACCACAGGCATGCAATGTGGCTTTCACTCCTTTTTTTTTCTTTGAAGATGATATGTATCCAGAAGTCTTTATTAGTTGTTAGATTGCCCTTGAGAACCTGTATTTGGACCTCCATGTTTTTAAGTCCTCCTGTTTTCCAAGTCACTGGTATTATTTTAGCCATTATAGCCATTTGAATGGCTACAGTCTCAACTTTTTGACATAAAGTCGGTTCTTATTGTAGAAAGCTAAGATAATAAAGTTGTCATTTGTATCCAAAGTTACAGGTTGCCTTATCAAATCTTTAGTTTCTACCTCTTGCCTTGTTGATTATGTCTCCATTTTACAGAGAATTGAATTACATGGAACTTTCTGGAAAAAAAAAAGGTTGACTGAAAAACTAAAATAAAAACCTTTATGGTCAGAAATTTAGGCCAATATATGAATGTTTCTGATTTATGTAATAATGAAATTATGCCCTAAATTAAATTAGGACCCTATTTTATACTATTAATGAGGAGTTCTGATTATGTGTAAAAGTGTTAAACTGCTGTGGCAGAAGTTTTGATTATAGCATGAATGGGGCTTTGGACAAGTTTACAAGACAATGTTTCTTATGAAATCTAACATTCCTGTTTTCACACTTCTACTAAGCATTTATAAATCATGTGTTGTATGTTTATTAAAGCTACAGTTTTAATTTAGGTACTCTTCATGTATAACCAGCCTTTATTCCATGATTTTCTCAATATAAAGTGTTTCTAAAGCCAAAAGATGGTCGAACACGTTTTGTTGTGTTTTAACAAATAGAAAAAAAGTGATAACATCACAAATAATATCTTAACCCCTTGAAGCCTGAATTGATATACATACGGTACAAAAAGACATTTTGTGCATATTTTTCCCCTTAAATGAGATGCCAAATTAAAATGGTTAATAAAATAAATAGAAATAAAGGTCAAGTATATTTTGTAACAGTAGTTATAACTACATAATAACATACACTGTGACTAGCACTGGGGTGATGCCGCTATGGCGGCTGTTTGCCTACACTGCAAACTGTTATGAAAATGACTAAAAATGTCTTAAAATAAGTGTATTTACCCTTAATATGAGTAGGAAAACAATATGATCTGCCAGTGGAATTAACATTTTACCCTTAAAATAAGATAATTAGATATTGTGCACTTGAAATAAGAGACTGCAGTGCTTTTTTTTTTATTTTAAATGTACATTGTCTTGTTCCAATGGCAAAGTGTCTCACCTACCTGCTCAATTAAAGAAAAAAATCTCTTTTTTAAAGAAAAATTGTTTTACTTAGATTTACATTTTTTGCAGTTTAATAAAAGAGGTTTGTTGCTTATTAGCAACAACAGGCATCAAATCATTAAAAATTGTCTTTACAGCACAAAATAGTTCCATTTAAGGTTTGACCAGTGTAAATATTTCATACGCAGCCATTTTCTTATGCCAGACTCTTTTAAAATTGAGACGTTTAATATTAACCTTTCAATAATTTTCATGCAATCAGATACTAACTTCATCACCATCAGCCACTGAAAGTGCACAGCAATAGTGTCCACAGTGCTCACTTTCTGCACATGCAGTGAAGATGTCATTTTCTATGTTCCTCCCTACCACTGAGAGTCGAAGGGCAGTTATAGGCGCTGCCTTATCCTCTGGACCTTTGTGCAGCTTTAAAAACAAACATTACAGTAGTCAAAGTGATTTCCTACACCATGAAAAAAGCTTCTTTATGATCATCCCAGCCTGGTCAGAGCTAAAGCCCCTTTAGGGCTTCCATCTTGTTGTTACTGAACACATTTTTCTCTGCTCCAGTGAGCACTGAAGCAGCGGAGTGTTAAAAGCTCACTGATCTGGTGCACCCTCCCCTGCCTTCAAACTCCGAGCTGCAGGCCTGATTTATTCTTGAGTACATCGGTCACACCCCAACAACCAGCAGCCTGTGTCTTTTTTTCTCATTTACCAAGCACCAAGCTGTTATTACTTTATACAATATTTTGATGGGTATTAATATCCAAAATGCAAAGAGAGATATTAAATAAATTATATAACTGTAAAATGTCCTAATCCTGGTTTTGTAGTTTATAATTTGAACCTCTTCATGTGTTTCTTAGCTCTTCTTTCTGTTCTTTTCATTAATTTAGCTACGAATGAAACAATAACTTATTAATCCAAACTTTCTATAATAGCATCCAGCTCAGTAGAAACCTGAAATTTTTACATGCTAATATTGTTTCCTTCTTTTTCTATTTCTGCTATAATGTGCACAGAGATCTCTTACCTTATGAGACCAAGAGGCGAATTGGAGAATCTGTGTTTCGGATTAGCTGCGTGAAATTCAGTCCTCTTTTTCATCATAGATGCTAATTTGGATATGACCATATTTGGTTTGGGACTTCCCCCTGGTGTGTTTGGAGCCCCCCCACCCACAAACACACCCCGAAATACTCAAACATTGTGGCCAGGCCACTATAAAGTCTGCATATTATTAGACGCAAGCAACTGAAACCATCTGTTTTAACCTTGTGCCGCATTTTAAATAATAAAGAAATCAAATCTGCCTCAAAGTAAGTTTAAAGATTCAAAGATTAGCCATTCAAATACAAAGGACAACTCATTTTATGAGTTTAAACTTGACTAAGAAAGGTAACGATACAGTTTGGGTGTGAAAAAAGGGTTAAGATAGATTAAGGTTAAGACAGAAAGTTTATTAGGAAATCTAAAGATTCAATAATTCAAAGCGTTGGACAAAAACAGGATGTGATTATAATTCAGTAAATGTTCAATTCGTTTATCATCATCTCCAAACAAACAATCAAAGCATTTCATTAATTGAAAAAAAATAAATCAATTGAAATTTAGCTTAATGTTGAATGTTCAAATAGTTCAATGTTGTGTTTTCATTGCATATAAAAAACAAAACAAAATATATCACATTCAGAGCCATCCTGTCAAAAAACTTTTATTGATCTTTCCATAATGTTCTAGGGGGAGGAGCTAAAATCTCTAAGCCCGACCGCGTTATGTATGATAATACAGACTGCGACCATCAGGGTGAAGACATGGGGTTCCTTAGTTTGAGTTAAAGCCTTTTTTTTTTACACCAGTGATTCCTAAAATTAAAGGGGCAGTAGGAGATCTTGTCTGACGCATTTTGGCTTAAAGATCTCCCCACAGCCGCTTAGCAAGCAGTGAAATAGAAGGTCTGGAAGTGAAACTAAAATAAATGGTCCCCACTACAATGTGAAATCAATGAATAACGTCCACCAATCACAAAATACAGTCCGTTGTACACGATTGGTTCCATGATAGGTCAATCATGGTCATCTGCTTGTACCTCCCCCCTATGTACCCTGACACATGAACGAATCGACCCCCAATGCTCGTGCAGGACGCCATCGCTGGAAGCTAGCCACTGTTATGCTATATTCACATTAAAAGCAGGAAGAGAGCAAAAATGCGCATGCTTCTCCATTTTTTATGCTTGTACAAGTTTAGTTCTGATTCGCGGCTGAAGCATCTTTTCTGCTCTAGCTGCGGGGTGGAGAAGTGGGTCTGATGGGCGTTGGGCGGAGCTACCCTATCCCTTCTTTACCTGTAACAATGGCAGCTATATTTGCTGTGATCAGTGGGTAAAAACAAGTTTGAATCTATTTTGAAGTGAGAAAGTCCACCTGAAAACATGGTCAGTGCAGTCAGTTCATCCAGATGACCATCCGGCCTTTAAATATTATTTCTGTCGGAGCTGCTCAGACCCCTGTACACCGGCGGTGCGCTCTCACTAGGAATCCCATTCAACAGCAGCCTATGGCCCGGTCGCCTCTTTGTGGTTTGCCGTGGCAGCTGAAAGGCGTTTTTCATGTATATGGTGACCAGTTTTGGGTTTCTAAAAAGGAGGACACTTTTTTGGGGGGGGGACCGGGCAGGCGGGGGGAAGCACTGGGCCAGGGCTACCGTGGCGGGGTCGGGTTTGGTCGCTCCGTCCCCCGCTGGCTCCCTCCCCTCGTCCGCCGGAGTTCCTGGAGCAGCACCGAGCTGACGGCTCTGTTCTGCTGCCCTGTATTTGACCAAAATCCCAGACGATTTTGAAATCGTCCCGAAATTTAAATAATTTAAGCTTTAATAAACTGTTTCAGGCTCTGCATCATCAGTGCTGTGTCTGTCTCCCTGCCAGCTCCCAGATCAGCAGCTGCTCCTGCTGCTCAAAACGCGCTGCAGGAACTTTTGCTGCACCGTGATGCACGTCAAACATTGACTTTGCATATAAACTAGCTGCTTTTGCTGCCTATTTTGCTTTAGGTTTGAATGTAGCATTATGTTGTTGTAAGCTCGTGTCACGTGTCCTCGGTCTCGGCTTTTTTCGTTCTCAATCTGAGAAACGTCTGAACACCTCGACAGACAGCATACTCGTTCATGTGTTTTGAAGGCGTGGTTTCAAGAGGTGGTCTGAAGGTGGAGGCATGGTTGTGTATGTTCAAAAATATAGCTTGCTGGAACCGTTTTACCAGTATCTCCTACAGCACCTTTAAACATGAAACATTAACCAGGATCTGGTCTGAAACCCGGCTGTGTTTCTAAACCAAATTTACAAAGAGGACCAGGCTGTGGTCCGTGCTTTTTCATGGAGGCACAGAGCAAAAGTTAGAAGAAATAAACAGGTCACGACTTCATGGTTTAATATACTGAGCGAAAAAGTTACTTGTGGTATCTCGTAGATCACTGATCTAGCAGATGAAAACTGTGATTCTCTCTGTATGTGGCTAAATCTGAAGGTGCAACACATTCATGTTTGAGTCATTGTTAAAGTAAAACAGTAAAGGCAAAAAAAAAATCCAAATTGGTGCATCAGAAGATACTTTGGTAGTAGATTGTCCTTAGTATAGGGGTTATGACTAGGGCTGGGTAAAACAATTGATTTAATCGATTTTGAATCGATTCCTTTACATTTTTGCAAAATCGATTTCTAGGAAATGAGATCGATTCATTTTATATGATGCGTGTGACGTTCACATTCGAATGAGCAAGAAAGAAGCTCTCAAGATGACTACAAGCCAGACAGCTGCAAATATAGCAAATGGGTTGACTGAAAACATTAACAAATGGAGGCTGACCAGCAAACACCCTGTAGTTGTTACAGAAAAAGCTGCAAATATGGTTTGAACAGTGAAGATAAGGCAGCTCATGCATGTCTGCAGTGTCTCCACTGTGTCATGTCTGCTTGCTCATGTGAGGCTTCACTTTTTCACTTTTCACAAACAAGTTTGCACTTTTGAGACAGTTTTGTACGCATCTCACGTTTAAACTGTCCGATTTACAAGTTTGCAGTTTGTGTTGAATATGACAGGAAAAAAATAAAATACATGAGTATTTTGATACACAGTTGAACCGCTTTCATTATTGTAAAAACAGATCGAATCGAAATGAATCAATTTAGAACTGCATGAATTAAAATCGAATCGATTCAGGACTTTGGCGAAAATACACAGCCCTAGTTATGACAGGGCTGAGTCCCTCTAAGTGGCAGTAATGAATGCAGGATAAGCCAATCAGACACAGATGGGGAATCATGGGGTCACTCTGCCATCAGCCTACTGCTACATGCAGAGAAAATGCAGACCTCACTGTCAGTAGTTCTTTTGTGTAGAAGGTGGCAGAACATGGACAGCAAAGGCGAAGCTGAAAGCTGAGTGTTCAAAGAGAGAAAAAGGGCCCAAAGTAAAGGTCTGCAAATCTTAAGTCAGTTTCTATAGCATGGAACATGGAGTGAGAATGTGGATGTGGAGAAAAACAGATAAAATAAAGCATAACTGGGTGGGGGGAAAAAATTATTTTCATAAACAATTTACATTCAATATTTATGAACTCTGAGGTAGACTGTGACTAATAAGCAAAGTATGCAGGGCCGGTGGGTGGAGCTGCTGATCCGTCTCTGATCTCCACATCAAGCTGTGCTGAAGGTGGGTCATGCAGAGGAACATCACTGAAAAGAAAACAATTTAAGAAGAAGATTCAAACAAAGAAAAATGATGACTTTGGAAGATCTCTGTCAGAGGAGGCAGATCATCAAACAGATGTTATAAACCAGGAGCAGAAACAGATACAATCCTGCACCTTTTCTCAATAATAATGGCTATTTGGAATATGTGTGAAATCGTAAAGCAAAAACCAATCTCTTCAACTCCGCAATAAGTCTGTTGTGTTACATCTAGAGTAAAAGTAACAATATATTAGAAAGACCAGCAGACTGACATGCTGAAGGTGCAGTGATGGTCTGGGGTTTGGTAACTGATGAAACCACTGATTCTGCTCCCTAACAGAAAGTTCTATTCAATGTTTCTTGATTCTAATCTCAGTGATGACGTCTTCACTGCCTTGCTTGGTAAGGAAAATAACTCAATGCCTACCAGCAACTCCACCTCTACATGTGTTAATAAATGTATTGCTCTGGCTACATCATCATTAATACTGACCAATGACGATCTAGTGTGGATGATTTGAAGTGTTGCACAGCAGTTTGCAGTTTTGTAAACGCTCTATGGCAGATGTTCTGACCAAGAATCATGTTATTAGTTTTAGTTGGTGAGCAGCTATTTTTTGTTATTGTTTTGCATCATGGATCAATTTTTTGTGTTTTTTTGTGTTATTAAAGATTTTCCATTAATCAGACTTTTATTTGTTTAAAAAATACAAACAAGAAGTTAAAAGGTTGGAGCTCTGCTGTGCAGTCAGTCTTTACCAATGGAACCAGCAGCATGACTCCTATCTGACAAGCACCAATGAACTTCTGAGCATTTCTGGAAAATGTGAGAAATATGTGTAGATGCATGAAAATGGACTTTCACAACGTCATTATGTAAAACTATTGGGTGATTTCGCAGCATCTGCTTTACTTTACTGTGCAAAAAGTTCGATTTTGAGTCAGTCATGTTTTTATTACTAGTTAATCGGGGTTTTTATGTTTTTGGTTTTTAGACTCCATAAATCTCACTTCATGAATCACACTTTTGAAACTTAAAACTGGATAATTCTTTGAAAATAGATGTCATTCTCAAACAGGTTGTACTTAAATAAATAAAGGTTTACTGTAGATAATGGAATGTGTAAAATCGCAAAGCACAAACCAATCCCTTAAACCCTGTGTAAATCAAATCCCTTCATATATTTGCATGTTAAATAAAAAACTAACAATCAACACATCAAAATGCTGGGCTTTAAAGAGCAGCAGAGCCTTCACTCAGTGCTGGTTTCTGTCTTCTTTTGGTTGTTTTCCTTTGCTTCCTTGTCTCTTGCTTCCCTCTAGTATTTTCCCTGATGTTTTAGGATCTTTTTTGGTTTTCAGTATTTTTGTATTCTTTCTGGATTTTTGCCCGTTAGTCATTAAATCAAACCCATGTCTGCCTCCTCCTCTCTGCGTTTGGGTCCTCAAAGCCTCCACCCAACCAAACACAGTAAACCTTACAGATTCTGTTAAAAATCCTCCTAAATTAATACTTGAATTGCATTTAGTGAAAAGAATATTTCCTGTATTCAAAATCTTTAACACTAATTTTAGTTATTAGATATATCTAGTGCAAACTCATTTCTACTACATTTCACCCTTTAAAGTTACCTCTAAAGGATGAATTCCCCTGAGTTTTCAAAATGCAAAACACCAATAGAAGGAAAGAGATTATTAGCATGCTCGAACTATATTTTCATAAATGGGCAGCCAATACTGGTTATCCTGGTCATAATTTATTATTATTATTATTTAAAGGAACAAGAGTTTCACTCAGTTCAGAATATTTCCATTGATTCCTTACTGGTTTATCTGCATAGGAGAAACCGGTAAGGTAGGTAAGCAAGGTAAACCATGACACCTAATGTGTGGACTTCTCCTGAGGCTGTAAAACCTGGAGGAGAAGAACACCCACATGCGGATGCTGTTCCTGGTCTTCGGTTCAGCTTTCAACACCATCATCCCACAGCATCTGATAGGAAAACTGGAACAGCTGGGATTCAATACACCCCTCTGCTATTGGCTACTAGACTTCCTCACCAACAGACCTCAGTCAGTCCAGGTCGGACAGAACACCTCTGATGTCATCAGTCTAAGGACAGGCCCCCCTCAGGGCTGCGTCCTGAGCACCCTGCTGTTCACCCTGATGACACATGACTGCGTCCCCAGGTTCACCACCAATCACATTGTCAAGTTTGCAGACGACACCACGGTGGTGGGCCACAGCAGAGACGACAATGACCTGGACTACAGAGAGGAGGTGGAGCAGCTGGTGGTGCAGAGATAACAGCCTGATCCTGAATGTGGAGAAGAAGGAGATCATCTTGGACTTCAGGAAGAACCAGCCTAACCACGCTCCACTGCTCATTAACAGCTCAGCTGTAGAGGTGGTCAGCAGCACCAAATTCCTGGGGGTGCACATCCCAGACACCCTCACCTGGAATGTAAACACCACCTCACTGATCAAAAGGGCAAAAAAAGTGCATGTATTTCTTGAGGAGGATGAGGAGAGCCCACCTGTCCCCCCCCATCCTCCCCACCTTCTACAGAAGCACCATAGAGAGCGTTCTGACCAGCTGTCTCACTGTGGTGTGGAGGCTGCAGCGCCTCAGACTGGAAGAAAGTAAGAATAGTGGTATGAACAACATAGAAGATCATCGGGAATCCTCTTCCCTCCACTAAAGACATTTTATCCCAGCGCTGCGTGTCCTGAGCCCGTAACATCATCAGTGACCCCTCACCTCCCCACCATGGACTGTTCTCCCTGCTGCCCTCTGGGGAGAGACTTAGCAGCATTAGCTGCTGGTCCAGCAGGTTCTGCAACAGCTTTCCCCCCGCTGCCATCAGAGTTCAAACTGGTTTCCTTTTTCTCCTACACGGTTTACATTCTTGATAACTGCTGCACTTTATAAATGGTAACGTTCATTTCAATGTAAAATGCTCTTTCACTGCTGAAAGTTGTACGCATCGGAAAAGGACATTATAGTTTGTCTAAGTCTGGATTAATTGCAGAAAGTGCTTTGATCTCTGGAGGTTGGGACATTGCAGATCCTCTTACTAACGATTTATTGAGTGATTTTCTAAATTGCAGTAAAATTTGCAAAAATATTGACTTTGGTTGCCCAAAGCAGGTTAAATCTATGTGTTGGTTGGTAGGATCCTCTTCCCTTCTTGTCTGTAGGGAGTATTCTTTTAGAAAGCTGGTGGGGTCTTGTTTTATTGAAAAAAAAACAAAAAAACAATCCTGACAAATATATGAGCAAAAAATATTAAATCGACAGATTTAGGAAAGACAACTCACAACAAGGTGGAGGGGGTGGCAAAGAACCGAAGCTGTAAGGTGTCCGTTTTGGATTTTCTCAGGGGCCTCACAGCTGCAGCTGTTAGCATCCAGCGGAAACTGTGTAGTTGCAAATGATTAAAAGGTGTTAGTTTTGTCCTGAGACACATTCATTTAGTTCCGCTTTGTGTGATCGAAAAGAGACCTCAGCATCCTGAAAACAACAGGTGCACTCTGGTTTAAAATCGCTTCAGAGATGTTCCAAGGATATTTAATGTGCAGTGTCCTGTTTTCAGTGAAGACACAACATCAATGAATGTTTGTTTTGTTTTTTCATTTCAAAATGACTAAAGCAAATGAGTCATTAAATGTTAACTACTAAATACAAATGCCCTGTATGACTTGCAAGTAAATGAGTCAATGAACTCTTGAGGGCTCGTCAGTCATACTGCTCTCAGAAACTAACGCTGACGTTACGGTTCAAAAATCTAAAGCTAATCAACCAACAGCTGATAGTGTAGATGTGGAGTTTTATTACTAAGAGTGTTATTCTTTCAGTCACTATTCCTTAAATATAACACAGATATATCATAAGTGAAATAAGTTTATTTACAGGCCACTTTTCTCTCTTTTTATGCCAACTGAGATGCTGTAGAGCCTTGCACAAGCTTTTAAAGCTTGTAAACCTTTAAAAATGTATCACTTTACAATCACAGCATGCATATATTTTATAGCAATTTACACAAGAGACCACATGGAGAAGCATTTATTCTGAACTTGAAGGAGAAAGTCAGAGTTTAAAAAAGGGCTGCAAATAAAGCCTAGAGATGTATGTAATACTCTGTCCTTTACTCTGATTACTACTTAAAACAACAAAACTAATAGGCTGCTGTGCTGCCAACTGCTGTTACTGTGTGACTTACAGTCAGTTAGAAGATGGATGGAGTTTAACTCAAGGAAATACTGAATGAAAACCTGCAGGAGGCTGCAAAACCTTTGCAAATGTAGACTCACCTTACATCAAGCATGTTCATAAAGTCTAAACCTAACAAATACAGGGAGGGTTTCCAATCTTTAAATGTGAAAGGCTAGTAGGCACTTCCAGCTTTAATTTGAGAAAAAATGCATTTCTATAAATGTTTAATTATTGGAACTGGACACAAATGGCTGCACAAATAGACCACCTAATATTTTGCATTTACAACACAGATATAAGCTTATGATGCTATGGTCTTTCATATAAAATGGACAAATTAATCATTGTTTTTATGCTACCAAATATATTTATGCATATGACAATTGCAAAAAAACATGGCCTTCTAATAAAAATGATGTGTTATCATTATAAAAAAAAAATCTTATGAAATACATGATTAATTCTCAAGAGGATGAGAGAGGAAGCAGTGGAAGTGATGTTTTCATATCCATCAAGAGGGTAATTTAATTTAATCAGAGTGATGAAGTATCTGTGATGAAGTATCTGTACTGGTTAATTGTTTTATTTCAGAACATATTTAATGTAATTTTACAATTTTGTCACATTTTTTAAGTTACAAATAACATTATTAGATATATTGTTTTTTAAAGACCTAATCAGCATTATGAATGCCATCCTGTTTGTCTCCATATTACTGTGAAACAGTAAGCAGATTTCTCAGTGGTTGTTATAAAACCTGAAATAATGGAAAGCTTTAGTTTCTACCCAAAGAAGCATCCTCAGAAAACACAGCTAACCCAAATCAAGCACAGCACATGGCTTTCACAATCTCAGAAGGGGAAAAGAAACCACACGTATGAAACTAGAATCTAAAGTTTAGTTTAGAGATACTGAAGCAGTTTCTACTTTTTGCAGTAATTTTCTTTTTTATTTCTATTTAATTATTTATAACTATGTAAACAATTAGTATTTAGAAGTTTAAACAATAAAAATGAAAAAGATTTCTTTTAATTAGGCAACCTCCACTGACACCGGTTAAAATCCATGGAAGGGACATTAAGATAGTGGACTCTTATAAGTACCTTGGTGTTCACTTGAATAACAAACATGGGCTGGGTTCACAACACTGAGGCAGGGGGCGCTCCTAGATACCTTCTATGACTCTGTTGTGGCATCAGCCATCTTCTATGGAGCCGTCTGATGGAGCAGTGGTTTATCTGAGACAAAGCGGCTGGATAAGCTGATCAGGAAGGTCAGCTCTGTGATTGGATGCCCTCTGCACTCTGGATAATGTCTCCCACCCCATGCATGAAGTTGTTGCAGAACTGGAGAGCTCCCTCAGTGACAGACTGCTGTACCCTAAATGCACTACGGAGGGTTATCACAGATCCCTCCTCAAAACTGCTGTAAGCCTTTATAACCACCTCTGTTCCAAACAACTCAAATAAGTTGTTACATTTATGCTAATTTTGCACAGTTTAGTCAGTTAAATAACATGCTGCTGCCATTTTACTCATCTCTGATGTTGCTGCTATTTTCAAATATCCATTACTGTAAAAATGTCAATAGTTGTTTTGGGTATTCATTCTCCAGGTGCACAGTTTTATACTGTTACTTTACAGTACAGTATTCTGTCGTTTATATTTTAACTCTTCACTAGGACGTTATTCTTAGACATTTTTCTAAGGTCCACATTTGTTTGACCATTTTTTTCTACAATCTTTTTGCTGCTGTAAACACTAGAATGTCTCCATTGTGGGACAATAAAGGGATTTTCTATTGTCTTTCTTTTCTATACTCAAATGTTGCTTGATATAACTTTTTATTGCATTCATGAATATGCCCACTAGATGGGGATAGAGTGCCACTTAAGCTTAGGCAAAAGGTCAACAATACCTTCTGAGATCTTGAGATGTGCTTCATTTCACTTTAAATAAATCTTACAGAAGGATTTTGTAAGTCTTTAAGTAAAAAAATTAATGAAAAAAGTCCGGGTGAGGTGAAAAAGTGCTTTGATCGATGAGAGTAAATGTTGACTGCTTCATGCCAATATTTAAAGCAGGTTAGTGTGCACTGCATTTATAATAAACTGGCCAAAAACAATGCTGCTGTTAAACAATTTTCCACTGCCAGTTTTGCAGTTCTGATAGAACATGTTCTGTTCAGATAAATATGCTATCAAAGCCAAGATATAGTTGTTTAACTTTTGTGTCTTTGTTCCATTGTTTTCCTAACATTATATTTCTGAATGACTTAGGCAAATTTAATTAATTCTGCCTTTAATATAAGCCTTTTTAACAGCACAAATGACAAAACCAGACATTCATGTTGTTTGAGAAAATTAAATTAACTTAAAAAGCAAATTATAAATAAATTCTATCAAATTTAGTAAAATTTTTCAGTCTCAATATCTGCAGTTTTGCAAAAAACATGGGAATTGTAAAGAAGTAAGATGTTGTAAAAAGTAGATGTTGAAATAATGATTGCATAATTTGTAACATGTGAAAAATATGTCAGATAGTTCTACAAGGCATGAGTTTCACACAAGGCAAACTTGAAAAGATTCCAAGCATGAAAGATCTTTTTAATGTTGTGTTTCACATATAGAAGGCTAGTTCATTGTCTATGAGTACAGCACATTTGCATGTTGCACTCACTCCTACAGTTATATATAAATGTGCTTTTTGTGTCGTGGAGTATTTTCCATTTTGTTTCACATAGTGCTACACAATGTAATTTCCATATCTGAAACATGTTTTGCCAAGCATGTGTAATTGTTATTACACAGTGTAAGATGACAATTTTAAAATGATATTCAAAAAGATGGAAAGTGTAGTGGAAAAATGTATCCAAGTATCCAACATCTAACACAATAAAACATTGCCCCGCACAATGTTCATTACAGAACACAACATTCTCCCAGTAGGGAATCCTTAGCAGTGCTGCCCTTTAATACCTGCCGCAGATCCACATTTAAACAATGTTCAATTCAATTCAGTTTATTTATATCGTGCCAATTCACAGAAGCAGCACTAAGGATTGATACACTGCATAAACCGTCTAATGTCCAAGAGCCCTGTTTTTTTGGGATGTTACAGCTTTTTCTCCTAACTGGACTCCCTTCCTGTTAGCACATCCTTAATAAAAGACTGAAAGAAAGCTATTAATTTGCCACAAAGGGTCCTATCTTTTAGCAGCGAATATTTCCTATTTACATGTACCTGTTGTTGCATGAGCATCGTATGCCCTGAGAGGAACAATGTGTTCCAACTCCCCAACACCCCCCAGTTTCTGTTAATTTAATGAGCTACAGGAATTTATGACAGCAGAACAGTTCAGCATGAGCTCATGCCTTACAAGGCAAAACCAGACTAAAATGAATTGTGTAATGCATGTTTTTTTTTTTTGCACCATTCTATACATGTCAAAGAATTTCCCACGTCATTCATGTGTGTTTGAAACATATTTTCCACATGTTATTGACCTTAATGTGTAGTTACAGAATGTAGCTTCCAAATAAAACATGCATTCCCATGTGTGTTTTACATGTTTAAATGAAAAGGGATTTTTTTCCCTGTGTAACACATTTTACTAATCAGTAAACATTACATACAAATACTGTCCCTTAGATGAAATCTGTACAATTTAATACATTTTTCTGTGAAGAAATGCCATGACATGAAATGTGTTGTGAATTGGTGTTATAAAGATAAACTAAACTGAATCTAGTTACCTGTAGAACTTTCCCTTTTCACTTTGTTGTGTGAAGCATTAAGCAACATGTTTCACAAACCTAGAGGCTACAACAGGCTTGACCCGGGACACATGAAAAGTAGGATGTGTCCTCATACAAGGAGGGAGCTGGAGGCAGACGGCCATTAGGTTCACCACCTTAGTGATGGGAAATGGCTCGATAAAACAAGGTGCCAACTTATTACTATCCCTTTAAGGCAGGTCCTTGGTGGATAGCCAACCTTTTTGACCTTCCTGGTATTCGGGTGCCAGAACTCTTTGGCAGTTAGCAGCTTTAGCTTGGCTAACCAACGAATCCAGGTAACAGTCCAAAACAAACAAAACAGAGCAAACAGAGCAAACAGGGATGGTCGAAAACTCAGAGGTCCATAGGCAGAAAACACATCAGGAACCAGGAACCAAACAAAGGGAATGCTAGAGTTAGTCTTGCTAAGAAGCTTGAATAATCTGGCAACAAAGGCTGTGGACCAGAGGCTTAAATAGCAGCAGGTGCAGGTGGATGTGATAAGAGCTAATGAACAGAGAGCACAGCAAAGCAGGAAAAGACATGGAAAAAAAAACCCAGCCTAAAGGTACCAAGATTATCAAACAGCTAGGTTAATACCGTCATCAAAGACATCTTTTTATGCAGACTGGGCGCCTCTGGTTGCATCGCTGCCCTCCTCAGGACACTGGCTTGTGCATCATTTCATGGGCCTTACGCTGCCGTGCATTTATGCATAAGTTAGGATGTTGTTGGACATACGCTGTGTACTCGTTATGAATATGTTATGTACATGCCCAAAATAAAAAAATACATAGAAAGTTCAGCGTATGCCAGCATTTTAGAAGATTCTGGGACGTCGGAAGTACGCTGTCTAGATCGGAAAGGTGTGACAGGGCCCTAACAGGCTTCTTCAGATCCAGTGCAGGACAGACTGATGCAGCAGAACCATCCTACATGCAGCTATCAACGCCTGCAACAACTTATATATATATAAAAAAAACCTATGAGTTAATGCAACAACATTTAATTTCCATTTGGCATTAATAAAGTATTTTTGATTTGAACTAAATCAAATACACTACATGTTGACTTAGACCAGTATCTGATATAGCTAATATTAAAGAAGGGGTTACTGTTTAAAATCTCCTTTTTGCTATTAATTCACAAAAAAAGAAAGTATTTTGACACCACTCTTAAATTTTATACTTCCTATATTGTCAAATAAAACACTTTTTTTTTTTTATCAATAAAACACTCTAGATGCCATATGTGTTTCTTTCTACAGATCGAATTGTCTTAAATAATTTGTACATCAATGCGTTTCTATAAAATATTTTATAGAAGACAGAATGTAGGTGTTTGATATTGTTTTTATTGCATATGTGTCATTAGAACATCACGTTTGGGTCGCTTTTGATTCAGCTGGAAGTGTTGCCAGGTTGAGAGTTCCATTTAAGGTTCCCCCAACAAGTGCTAATTTGTCCTTGATCATGGAATAATCCCAGATCTTTGCTAATCCATCAGAGTTGGAGAATGTGAAATACAGTGAAAATAGCTACTTTGGTTTTTCTGGCCTTTTACAGTACTTAGCTAGACTTCAAAGGTTTGCTGGCTAAACATGAAGGCATTTGGATCAAGGTTACAAAAAAAAAAAAAGATATAACACTTGCTTGTTTTTTCCAAATCTTTATTTGCACTTTACAGTTTAGTACACATATAAAGGTAAAATAAAATAAAAGTAATGTAACAAACAGATAGATTGGGGCACTGATCAGGTATTATGCAAATTTAGGAAATGTGTTTTTCCCTTTTGGGTATTTATTCCACTTACACCAACTTTTATTAATAAATGTCCTTTAAGTCAAACAAAACAATGTTTATCTTTCCAATGATTATATATCCACTATAATGTCTAACCATTGCTTGGCCTGAGGCGGTGGCCTTTTAGGCCATGTCTATGTTATTGCCCTTATGTTACAATTTCCAGAATCTTAAAATGTACTGTCCTCCTTTTTAAAAGTCTCAGTGTCCAGTAGACCCAGTAGGAAAATCTTAGGGTCCTTTGGGACAATAAAGCCATATTCTTGTCTATTATTTAATCATGCTGTCCCAGAATGGTTTTAAAAGATGTCAAAAGATGTGGGAGCAAATAGCATCTGAATGACCCTACAGTCTCCAAACTCGTTGATGTTACCCCTGATATTTGTTTGAAATATAGAAAGTTATGAAAGCCGTTTTCATCAAAACTCCCTGCATCATTTAGAGCTAGTTGATGCTTCCTGTCTGCTGCACCATATAAGCCACTCTGTCACTCTCTGACATTTCGATCATCAGTTCATTTTACATTTTGATTTCACATATAATCTATTGCTATCCCTTTGCTACTGTAACCCTCTTTAAAGTTAAAATATCATCTTGGTGGGAAGGCTATTATAAGCATAAAAACATACTTTGACCAGATCAATGTTGGGGCTAACACACCACCAATTTATTTGCAGTACAAATTAGGTACTAGTAATTATCTGAAGTTTTTTAATGACTTAAAGGTCCTTCCTTCTTAGGACTCAAAAAGTGTGGATCTGATGTGCCCAATCGACATCTTTGTGAGATAGAAGGCAATGTGGATGTCTAAACGTTCTTGAGGCAAACTCAGAGCAGACTTTAATTTTTTAGCATAAAGTGTTCTTGGTGTCACACAAGGGAAGTAGAAAGAAAAGTCTGCTCAGCTGTTTTACACAGAAGTCTGAGCTGTATAAATGTAGGAACTGTAGCGAATCGGTATCGTCCATGATGAAATCTCAAACATTTGTGGAAAGTGTGTGTAGTGTTCATATCTGTAACAGTTTCAATAGGGATGCGCGATATAATCGGCCCCCTATCGGTATCGGCCTGTATCGGCCTTAAAACTGAATATCGGACATCGGCCACCCCACCGATATTTAACCCGATATTTGATCAGCTTCTGAGTTTCTAAAGTCTAAAAAAAAAAAAAAACTTCTTCTTCCTCAAAAATTTCTTTTTCACAGACTTAAAAACTTCTAAAGACGAGGGAAAAAATATTGATACATTAAAATATCACAATATCTTCATATGCCGATATATTGCCATTTAAAAACACCATATCAATCTCTTTTACTAATGAAATATTGCTATATGTCATCGTTATGCTACGAAATCCCCCGAAAATTCACGAAATTTTGCCATATTTTTATATGTTGATATATTGACGCGGTATCGATCTATTTTACTAACAAAATCTCACAAGAATTTGCAAAATATCACGAGAGTTTGTAACAGAACGATGAAATTTCACGAGATTTTGAAAGTAAAATAGATCGATACCGCGTTTTTAAAAATCAATTTGATATCAGCATATGAAAATATATTTGAGTATATTATTTTTCAAAGTGTCAGAAATGGATAACAAAACTGCTATTTTCAATGACTACTTATTTTCGTCCAGCTTTAACATCGGTATCGATGTCGGTTATCGGCTACATGAGTTTTAAAATATCGGCATATCGGATATCGGCCAAAATCCCAATATCATCCCTAAGTTTAAACACAGTATGGCCTGTAGTCCTTTCCCCTAGCTCTGTGACTGACTGGACAGCAGGAGAAACTCTCAGTGAAAAGTAAAAGAAAATAAATTAATGTTCAAAATATAATTTTGTGTAATGTGTATTTTGTCTAAGTTTCTCAGGCAATGTGTTGCTATATTAAAATTCTCTTGAAATGCAATGGAAAATCATCTTGTCAGGCAGGCTTACTTTTTTATTCAGTCAAAGACCTTCAGATTTTAAATATGTCTCATATTTGTCCCATTAAGTAAAGTACCTCTGCATGGTTTCAAGTAGCAGAGCAACACAGAATGGTACATTATGCAACACAAGCCCATCTCGAATGATTTTTTTTAGGAGTGCTTTGATTTGTCATTTTTCCATCTGCCTGTTGAAAGGTCATATACAGAGGCTTAAGCATATGTCTCTAAAGCTCCGGAACTGGCTCCAAACTGAAATAACAAAAGTAAAGGACCACAGGCAGAGTAACATGACATTTGTCTGTTGACATTCAAAAAGAAGATTCTCATAAAACTCCAAAGTAGATGGATGAAGTTTCTTTTGGAAAAATTCATTTTCTTCTTTAATCTTTATTCCAAGTATCCCCCATTTCACCTGCCAGCAACACAATAAACCATTACCCAGCACAGAGTTCATTACAGAATACAATGTTTTCACAGTGGAAGTGAATCCTCAGCAGTGCAGATTGGCACCACACTCAGAGTCGTGATTCATAAAGAGATTGAGGCGAAGAGCAAATGAGTCATGATATCAGGGAATACTGTAGCAAGTAAGATCACTCCAAAGTGGAAGGTGTTATACCAATGGCTGCCTTCCTTTACAAATTTACAAAACTTTATAAATTCAGGTAGATCTGTTATCTGCAACTATATGGAGGTGAGAAGTAAGCATTTGAAATCTAAAACTTACAAAAGCTCTGTTTTTTGTGGGACTAAAACAAATCTCTACAGTGTGTTTGATAATTCTAATTTAAAACAATAGTGTGTCTTTTTAGCCAAGTATTAGCTTATTTCAAAATATATTAAAATTAATTTTCAGGTCAATTTACAGCACTTGATGCATATCAGTGCTCGATAATTTGAGAGTCAGATTCACTAAATGAGTCATGTGACCTAGAGCGGTGCTTTAAGGCAACCTGAGCTTCCCTTTAACATGTAAGCCGTTAAAGCTAAAAGGTGTTTATTAGACAACAGAACAGATTTGACACTAACATGATCAGAGGTTTTATTAATGTAGGATTTAATCTAGTGGGTTATTGTGGCCTTGTTTTTATGAGTAACTGCATGTCTTCTCAGTCCGTTGGTCCAAAGTGGTCTGCTATCATATCCCAAAACACGGAAGGAGACTGGTTAGTTTATTTTAACTGCCAGTTACTTTAAAGGGTGCTGAACCTTGAAGTTAAGGGCCTGGCACCCCTGGTGGCTAAAAGTAACACAGTATTACTTTACAACTCAAATGATTCAAAGTGTCATGATTTTGGTGCTGATGACTGGCTTAACTACTCATTTCATTCACCTGTCTAACTCCGCCCACTTTCTTAATGGGGTTCATCTGATCCACTTGTTCCTGCTTCTGTTTAACCACCCTTCTAACCAGTCATCATTGCCAGATTATTGTCAAGCCAGTGGTGAGAGTGTTCTAACACACCTTAGTGTTTCTGACTACCTGATCCTGGCCTGTACTGCCTCTCAGCCACTGAGCCTGTTCCCGTCTGATCTGTTTGCCTGACCTGTCTTTGGACTCTTGCCATATTAATCCATTTTACTAGATTTGGAACTGTTTTCTTTTTACCACCTGGATTTCCCTTTAAAACCTCTTCACACTTCTGAACTCCTGTTCTGAATCCTGAGCGCGTCCTCAACACCGGTTTTGGCTTTGCCTTCTGGATAATCCTGCCCTCCTTCGTCTGCCCGGATCTGATCTCCTGCTTGTCTGTTATTGCCAATCCGCCGTTTTGGAATAAAGGGTTTTGAATTATCCTACTGTCTGTCTGCCTTGAATACCAGGTCCTATGTTCTGAGCCTTGAACAAAAGCCCCTGTAGATTGACAGCTACAACATTTACTGTGTTTTACTTTTCAGGGTAAAACAAAGTGTGGAATTTCCTGATCCCATACTGGACACAGTGCGTGCGCCCTTAAAAAGACTTCTTTCAATATTCACCTTCATCAAACGTTGTGATATTTTACAACTGCCTGATTTTTAACGCCATATGGTTTGTAGATTATCAATAAAGTGCTCCTTTTGTAAATCAAAAACCTTAGCATTTCAGGATGCTAAAACTACAAATTTTTGCTTCTCCTTTCCCGAACTAATCTACTCAGAGGTAGCTTATGGAGCAGCTGAACATTATGTCACAGAGTTTATGTGTTTATGGACCGGGCCACCTGTGGAGCTGGTTGACAGTTGTCTTTTGTATCTCTGCTTCTTTCTGTATGTCTGCTTCTGTCTCCTTGAACCCCAGTCAGCGTCAGCAGATTGCCGCTCACACTGAGCCTGGTTCTGCTGGAAGTTTCTTCCTGTTAAAAGGGAGTTTTTCCTCTCCACTGTCGCTACAAGCATGCTTAGTGTGAGGGATAGCCTTTGAGCCAATGAGTCGATGCAATCAACTGGTTTTCCCTAGATAGAAAACTTGAATTAATTTGACTGTATGATCTGGTTGAACTGTAAAGTGCCTTGAGATGACATGTGTTGTGAATATGCGCTATATAAATAAACAGAATTTAATTGAATTTATGGCAGGAAATTTGGCGAAGTGAATAAAAACAAGTCAGTTTCTGATATCTAAAGGAGTGTGTCAGAGGATCTCCATAACTGCTGCTGTGGGATGTTCCCAGTCTGGAGTGGTAAGTGGCCATTAATCATGAAGCAAAGAGGGAGCAGTGCGGAACTGGCAATAGGGTTGTTGATTGACACAGATCTATCCTATGTGGTCCAAGCATGTTTCTTAAGTTAACTTGATTTGAAAGTAGGCTTGTTTTTGTTCAACATCTGTAATACCTTTTGTATCCCAATCCTGAAAGTGATGGAAGCTAAGAAACAAGTGACCTCAATGTATTAGTCTACAGCTTAGATAGGCTTACAAAGTAGGTGAATGTGCTGCAGCTTTGTGAATATGTAAAGAGCCTTGGTGAAGAGAGTTCATTCATATCTGTGCTGAAAGTCCCAGATCACTTGAAACTTACTGGGCTTTTTCCTTGCAGCGTTTTCCCCTCATTCCACTTTTAGCCTTTCTTCAGATTATGTCAACCTTTGGAGCCCCTTAGGGAATGCCTTTCCTCACTCAGTCCCGCATTGGGGATTATCTGTAACATAATATTTTTGTGTTGTGTGTACATGGATCAGCAGGAAACTTAACATTCCAGCAGGGACTGTATTCCTTTAGTTAAAGGTCCTGAAATGTACAACAAAAATCCAAGTTAAGGGCAAAAAAGAACATTTCTCAACATACTTGCACCCATTCACTCACTGATACACAGAAACGCCAGCTGGACTATGGGCTGCATTTTAATTGCAGAGACAAGAACATTGACCTGTCCATTACAATCATTGATCACATTATAATATACATTAAAGAGTCACAAATAAACATCTGCTTTTGACAAACATAAGCATGAAAGCTGGGTAAATATTAGCGAAAGAGAAATCCATGAGTCCTCTGTTCTAATTACATCGCCAACCTTCTTGTAAAGTAAAGGCCTTTGGTTGGTTGGGTTTTGGGGAAAACTCTGTAATGATGATCATTTTAGACAGTGTGACGTTTCAAGGCACATAGATAAAAGTAACAGCACAATAAAAGGTACATATTCAAAGCTGCACATCACTGGAAACAAACACTACTGAGCCAATAGCCTTAAGTTAAGCGATGTCAGGGTAATCCTGAACATTAAACTCATACAAATATTGAAGATTTTAGTCTTAAAAGCTACAAATTCAACCAGATGTTATAAAATGTGAGGCAATAACTAAAATGATGGGTCAGGATCTTTTAGTTGACGTTCTTTTTCAAATGTATATGCCCTTAATATTTTGCCTGCAACAGAAAACACGGTTTTCCTTTAGTACAAATTAAGTTAGTTGGTCCTTTAGGCTGAAACTAACAGTTAGATCAACATAAGCCAAAGGTTAAAGCAGAGTTATTTATGTTTACCCATTTTTTTCAATGAATTGTGAGATTTGTATTCAGCAGTTCTTTCAACAGCAGCTCATGAACATTTATAAGAGAAAAGGAGCTGAGAGGCTGTGTGCCACAGATGAGTTTACACTGGGAAACTGATACAGGAATGAAAAACATCCAATAATTGCATCAATGTTACTGGTTTACTGCTAATTTAACAACTTAATCTAATGTTTTACAGATTTTTAATGCCTTTGTTTTTAATTATTAAATTGGTTTGACTAAAAACACTTTAAATAACAGTTCTTAATGATTGTTTTGAGAAGGAAAATCATAGGTGCGGCACTGCCTCTACCTTTGTGTTACAAATCACAGAGAAATCCACCATGTTATTTTGGCGGCTGTTTAATGACAGAATAGCATTCTGGTTCCCCTTATGACTCTGTTTCGACTGGAGATGTTTGATCAATTCTTTGGTCTCTGCACATCGTGTATTAACCTCTTAAATCAACTAATTTAACCTCAATTGTCAGTTGCAAGCAAGATTTTAAATGATTTTAACCTCTTGTTGGTGCTGGAGTTTAAAAATCCTGATCTATCTTTCCAAACATCACTTTTTTGAGAAAGAATTCATGTTGAAACGCAACTTGAAAAACTCAGCTTTCAGTAAGAGGTTTGAAACAGAGGATAGTGATACTTATCCCTTCCTCATGCAAGAACAAACACAGGATACAACAAATACACACAGTTTGTACTGAACGGTGCATCCAATGGAGTGCACATAATAGCCCTTCACAAATTAACTTATGTTTAGAAAAAAAAGAGAGAAACCGTGAAAAAAGCAAAAGATTCTCCATCTCTTTGCTTTCTTCCTCCTATCTGTACATAATCCACCTGGATGACATAAACTTGGATTAATGCTATTTTTTTTTTTTTTTTTACATTTGGTGCTTTTTTGTATTCAGCCTGTACAAAGATGAGATATATGCCAAACAAGATCAACATCCAGATAATGTCTTGGCAGAATATAACATCCTTTTAAGGGAAAAAAAAGGCTTTTAGTTTAAGTTAAGAAAACAGCTAAAGCCATTTTTCCATTGTCACCATTGGTGCTATTAACGCTACATTTGTATTGGCTTTGGCACAAACCCTTTCCGTCAACAGCTATTAAACTCCTAAAGGCTCAATTTATATTAATCAACTATGTGGCCAGTGGAGATGTATGAATCAAATCCTTTTTCTCGGCTTATTTTTCACATTAAATAACTTTTAAGGTCATACTTCCCCTCAGCACTTTTACTTACCAGTTAAAAAAGGAGGTAAGGACACATCCAGAGGCTTATAAATAGAAACTACAGGTGGTAGATAATAAAGCAGTGTGCACACTGCAGGATTAGGGAGGATAAAATACTCTAATTGTAACAAAGGAGACTGAGAAAAATAGAATTTATCAGCAAAGCTCATTTAAAAAAGAATAAATAAGATAAGCGCTGCTCAGTGGTAAAGTGGGTATCACTGCTGCCTTGCAGCAAGAAGTTTGCATGTTCTCCCTGAGGATGTGTGGGTTCTCTCCGGGTACTCTGGCTTCCTCCCACAGTCCAAAAACATTATGTTAGGTTAAGTTTTTTCTCTAAATTGTCCTTAGGTGTGAGTGTGTGTGGTTGTTTGTCCTGTTTGTCTCTGTGTTTCCCTGCGATAGACTGGCGACCTGTCCAGGTTGTACCCTTCCTCCTGCCCGTAGACAGCTGGAGATAGGCACCAGCACCCATCGTGACCTCGCTTGGGATAAGCGTGACAGAAAATGCATGGATGGATGGATGAATGGATAAATAAGATAATGAAACCTAAACAAAAGAAATATATGTTTAATTGCTGATTGTGGTTGTAACTGATCATATGCTGCTTTGCATAACTACAAGAGTTTTCACAAACTTGGATTTTATGTAGCAGATGAACAGTGTAAGCTATATAACAATACTCAGAACTCTGCATCTCACAGATTATTATCCAAAAACGAAAGGTGTGGCACAACTGGTTGCCTTCCAGGAAGTGGCTTCCCTATAAACTGACCATCAGTCTGTTAGAAGGCCTGTGGTCACTGTGGAGCAACCGTCCACAGCTTCATTGGGAATAGCTGTTAAAATGATAAACACCACCTTAATCGGAGAATGGGAAGATGAGATCTATCATAAGTCCAGTTAAGTCTTTAACTTCCTACTTTTATCTACAATTTTAGAAAAACAAGCTTTTGTTATGAAGTTTCTTTTGGTTAAGGAGATGCTACATTAAGTGAAAATTGTTTATCTAAATATAGCACATAAAACTGATATACGTAAACAGGTATTTGGCATGCAAATTAAGAAAATAAAGGCATATTGAGGAAATAGTTCAAGAGCTCTGGTGGCAAGGATTAATTCTTAGTTTGTGCACAATCAGCACCAGAAGGCATTAAGGGGATAGATGTGGATCTTTTGCTGGAAGAAAAACTGAAAGTGGTTTAAGAAGAACTTTGCTAACAGTTGAATAGTTCACGTTGCCATAAGCCAAGTAAAAAAGGTTGAAGAAAGTCAACTGGTCAGATGAAATCAAAATGTGCATATAGTATAGTATAGTAAAGTATAATTCTTCATAAAGTGAAGAACATCACAGATAAGAGTTAGCATCCTCTTCAGTAGATTGTTAAACACCAAGAGTGTCTACAGTAAGAGGCTTCTCCAGATCAGGTGCAACACAGACCACTACAGCGCATCCTTCCTACCTACAGCTATTACAATTTAATAAAAAAAAAAAAACATATGCAACGGAAACATTTAATTATCCTTTGGGATTAATAGAGTATTTTTGAATTGAACTGAAAGACACTGCACATCACCCTGAAAATATCTCCATCATTAAACAAGGTGGAGGCAGCATCATACTGTGGGAATGCTTTCACAAGAATATGGGAGTTTAGCAGATTTACGAGGAGAATAGATGGTGGAGGATACTGGACAATCCTGGTAGAACACTGATCCATGGCTACAAAAGACAGAATCATAAAATCAGAGCTAATTTGTTTGGTCCAGATCAAAGAATATCGCTGAGTTAAAAATGACACAATCAAATCTGGTAATCTGTTGAAAAGCTGGAAGGTTGATCTTTACAGAGCTTTTCCATCTGAGCAGATTGAAAAGCTCTGTAAAGATCAACCT
>NW_015150743.1:636492-649229 GCF_000732505.1 Cyprinodon variegatus
TGAATTTGACTGAACCACGAAAATGGACCCGCAGGGCAACCATTAGTGCGCATGCCCAACATTTCGTCGCTTATTTTTGCTTTGGCACCACAGCGCCACTTACAGGCCTGGCATACATTTTGCAGCGTTTTCATGCATTCGTGTGGACGATCACATTTATTTTACGTCTCCGTCTTTACGACAAACGTTCTGGAAAATATTAGCGTTTCGTGTTCGTTTTGACTTCGTGTGGACGGGGCCTGAATTATCTAACCAAGAAAAGAATTACAGAATGTTGAGTCTCAGTGCAGGAATCGCTTGTACAGAGATACCTGTAAGTGCATAAAAAGATATTCAACAGATATTAACTCAGGGACCTAAATGTAAATCAGACTTTTATCAATTTCAGTGATAAAAAATGTGGAAGTCAGGTTTAATTTTCCTTTCACTTCCCATTTATGATTCTCCATGTTGGTCTATGACATAAAATCCCATTTCACCTCACTGTGCTTTGTGATTTAATGTGAACAAAGCTGGAAAAACCCAAAGAATATAAATTTATTTCCAAAGCATTGTAAGAAATATTGGCTTGCACTACGGAAATCTAAAATACCCAAATGCTGATCATATATTTACCCTGACAGAGTATAAATCCGACTAATATTCATTTCCTATGATGGTCCGAACTGCTAATATCCATGTGACACATAAAGGACAGCACTGTAATATAACATTTTCCAGCATTCATGTCCAGACACCTCTATGAAAAAATCTGTTCATGGCTGGTGGTGTTTCAACACTGAGCTGTTATGGACGGTGTGGCTGACACTCCTGGAACAGAAGCTGAGAACGCAGAGGATGTCAGCAACAACTGTAAGAACTGTGGGGCAAGTGGACTTCAGCCATTTCCGAGTGGACCTGTCTGTGATTGTACTGCTTCATATAATAGGTATAAGCAAGTGAACATTACAGGAAAAAAAACACATCTGTGCTTTCATCTGCTCTGATCGTGCAGGCTGACAGCTACTGATCGGACTGATATGCAGAGATGAGGATAGAGTGGCAGTGGACCATGTGTTCTAACATCTTGTTGCAGCTGTTTAGAAATATCTGACCAATTTCTAGGCCAACCAGCTGTGATACTATCAATTTGTTAAAAAATCTTCGCAAAAACTGAGCTGCACATCTCCCAGTTGATCTAAGATAATTAAGTGAGAAAGAACAAAGAATTTCAATCATAATTATCTTTCACTGAATTTTCCCCTGCAGAGCATATCAAATGTGTAAGCAACCGTTACGCCTCAATTATAACTTAATTATTTTAAGCAAAGTGTTCAAAACTGCTGTGATGTTGTCAAAATCATTAAGAGGAGTACTTATTCAAGTTTTAATGTACACTGTTCAACACATAAGGAAACAATCCACTATGCTTATTTTTTTTTTTAAAGGATTTTCACATTTGTGTCATACTCCCAGTCCTTGGTGCAGGCTGGGTTTGTCCTTTTTTTCTCTCTCTGCAGGGCTGGACGGGCAGGTGCTCCTCATCAGGCTGATTCCCACCCTTTTTAAGGAGCTGGAACCAGGAGGAGGGCGTCAGTTCGTTAATGCTCCAGCGGTGGTACAACTGATCCAGAACCAAGCCTAGCATCTTAGCTTTGCCTGAATCTAACCCTGTCCTCTCTGCTACCTTCTTGTAGAATCCAGGATCCCAAGCCTAGAAACCACTCCAGAGACCTCTGCGCTTTGGACCCCCATTAGAGGCGTTTTCAGTCAGCCTCTAGGAACTAGTGAGGCTTCTGGCCTCAGAACCAAAAGAAGCCCTCCTGCCTGAGCTCACCTGCCTGTCCACCATCTGGTCTCACCAATCGGACCTGCACCAATAGCCTGGACCACTGGACACCATTCTCCCAAACAGACGCCAAGCCTTCCTCTCTGTGAGTCTCACACATCCCTCAGTCCTCTACCTGCACCGAACTGTTTCTCACCTGTCACCAAACCTCTTCCAGCAGTATCCTGACGACCCTGCCTGCCGGACTCCTCTCTGTACACCACAAAACTTCAATAAAACCCTTAACTGATCATTGCCTCCGTGATTGCTCCTGTTCAGAGTCTGAAAACCCAAACATGACAATTTGTATGTTTGTTGTATGAAATTTGGGCCCAGTTCAGACTTTATTATTATTATTAATTAAGACAAGAAAGAAAGACAAATAGGTGAAGTTGAATTAGGTCAGCAGTCTATCAGCTGTGTGGTGTGAATGCTCCTCAGCTGCCTGCCTGAGGGGGGAAGTCTGTGCAGGATGGGCTTTATGCAGCTTCAGGTGTTAGGCTATAGGCATTGTTTACAGGGTTAAAAATAGTCGCTTTATAATAATATTGAACCATTTATATTTATATAAATAATTATTCATATTTTATATATTTATTTATATCAGTAGGATTTAGAAAAATGTGACACATCAAATTAAGCCAGTTAAAGCCAATAAACACGAAGCATACTGGACAGCCTACTGGTATTGTAGTTTGAACATTATTTAGCTCCTTCACTTTAAATTGTCTAATTTTAGTTCCCAAGCTAATATGTAGAGTCTGATACACAATCGTTGAAATAGGACCTGTACTATAAAGAAGACATACAAAAACTAAATAATATGTCACAAAGATATTTCATTTTTATTCCAACTAAAATTATAATCCCTCCTTTATCCTTACATAAGGAAAGGTACAGTAGTTGTTGTATGGCGGTGAGTTTCCAAAAAGTCAAGAAAATCCTGAGACTGTTGGAAATCTATAGCCTACATCTATATCCCTGGGGCACAAAACTAAATTAAGACATATTAACAGGTTACACTTTCCAAAACTATAAAGTTCAGTTTGCTGCTTCTTTTATCTTCTGAAAGACTATCACGCTTCTATGCTAAATTTAACACTGTTGATGCTGCCAGCTTGCAGTGATCCTTCTAGATTAAACTGATTAAACTTAGTTTGTTCTGTTGAAAATCTCTAAAATAAGCTGAAAGAAGAAGGCCAGTTATAAATGTAGGATGATTAGACACGCTCTGAGGGTTTATTAACTTTTCCATATAAATAGTGTGTGAAGGTGAGTGTCTGGCATCCTTAGAAAAAAACAGAAAGACTTGCAGAAGATATAAACATCCATGGGAATCGTCGCTCCGTAGTCAGACACGGCCTTATCCCATCTCAGCTTCACTCACATGCACACACTGCCCTCCTCACACAGGCAAACGTAAATAACACACAACCTCAACCACCACCTCATTTCATAGACGGCTTAGCACTGGCTGCACTTGATATAAAATCATACGCTTCATTTATTTTTACATTATTAAAAAGTGTTTCTAGATGTCCCGTGAAGCATTTAGGGTGTTAAATATAAATACATTTGTGCTTTTCTCTTAGGTTATCCTTTACGGATGGTTATCTTTCTTTTAATAAAATTTTTTTTTTTTTTTTCATTTCTGTCTATGTCCTATAAGTGCATTCTGAAGCGGCGGTCTCTTCCAACATGTTTTGATGCCTCATAATGACAAAAAAGATTATTTATTCTTGATATGGCAGTTATCCACCAGAATGGAGCTATTATAATTACTTAACCTGCTTAAGAAAAAAAACCCAAGTGTCTCTTTATGTTTTAAAAACATTCATGTAGTGTTTTGTTTGGTCAAACAAAATACGTTTTGTCTTTAGTTGAGAACTTGGATGTTAAAGATGAGGAAACTGCTCCTAGGTTTAAATTAATATTTTAGTTTGAACAGTATGTTAAGGTATAAAGGGTTAAAAAAAGATACCCCTTTACTGTACGTTATGAAGTGTTATTTAAAGAGTTTTTCACGAGTGATTTCTTTTCAGGAAAAAGAACCGGACAGAAAGCTTAAAGATGTAAACACAGAGCTTTCCTTTAACGTTATGGTTCATTCATCTTTTGAAGACTATAAACCATTTTAAATCTAAATATATCTGGTATATATCCATTTATGCTTAAACATTTCAGGCTTAACGCTGCATTAAAATTTCTCCCTAAATACAAAGAAAAACTAAAGTGCTTTTTTTATTAAATGAAAATCTTAAGGTTTTTATAAAAACAATCTATACATTTGACATTTTCCTCAGTTTAGTTTTATTGTAAAGTTAAACATTTCTATTTATTTCGACAGGGTTTTATGAAAAATGTGACTGAGGATTACTCGTCTTTGAATTAAGCGCCGGCTGGATTTCACAGAAACTCCATGAATGTAAATAAAGGCGGATCCGTTGCTCCATAATTCTACCCTTCAAGGTGAGCAGTAATATATTAGAGCTGTAAACATTTCTGAAACCAGTCATCCAATTCCAGCTAAGACTGCCGGATTATTCTATCTAGAAAAAAACATATCTACCAAACAAACCCAGGGGGTAGCTAAATAATCACAGGTAATCCAATGGTTCGGGTGAATATCTAGACTACAGAATAAACTGACCAGTTAGAGCTGCTGATGCAGATTTAAACTGAAGAAGAACCCTAAACACTGTTTTTATTTAAATAGAGCATCCATATCTGTAGCATAAAGGAGAGTATCAATGAGAACATTTTATTAACGTAATGATTGAGTTGAGAAATACTAAAGTTTGTTCTTGTTTCATTTTTAGCTCAACGCTTCACTAATAGTGAATATTTCCCCAGCTTGTCTAGGGAGTAAACTGATTGGTAATGCTGTAATATAAATATGCTTTACATTTCTTTCTGATTTAAATTCTGATTGGGCATCCGAACATATTCATAGCAATATAAGACATAGTTGTTAGTGGTATTATTTTCCCCACAGCAGGCAGGATTACATATATATGTCCATTACCCTTGTTAAAGCTCACCTCTGGCCATCCTGGATGACTCATTCACATTTTGTGGAAATTCACTCATTTACACTCCTTTTCTTGTCAGGGTCACATGTTTACCCCGAGGAGAATTTAGCCAAGCATTTTCTGGGTTTCATGACAAATGAGGCATAGAACGGCTAAACTAATGAGAAGAAATGCAGGAAGAGCAGGGAGACTATAGATGCATCTCAATGATTCAGAGTAATGGAATGTTATTGCCATTCTAAAAGAGAGGAATACATTACATACATGCAGAGTGGTATATTTCAAGCCTTTCTTGGAAAATGATATGATGTGCGAACAAAAGGAAAAAATCATGTGGTGTAACTGCGTATTTAGTGTGAAACACTGCTGTCCTGACAGCAGTCAAGCTGCCAGTCATTAGCATCATCTGCAAGGAGTGTGAGCAACAAACAGCTACTGGTGAATAAGCTGGTACTTCACAGAATGCTGTGGAAAAGCATTAAAAACGTTTAGTGGAAGGAAAGTATGTGAAAGCAAAAAGTGAGCCAGTAACGGAAATAACTGCAGTTTTGAGGGAATTGTGAAGCAAAGTTTCAAAGAGGTGGAAAGTGGCCAGAGTAATAAGAGTTTTTTTCTGGGATTACCGTAATTTCCAGACTATAAACCGCTACTTTTTCCCATGCTGTTTATACGAAGATGTGGCTTTTCTGTGGATTTTTCCTAACCGCCAGTGGGGGAAGTCACAGTTGGAAATGGAAGAAGGTGCTAATTTTAAGTTAGCACAAGAACATGCTAGCAGCAGGCACGACAAAGAAAAATTGTCTTGAATTCACACTTTTTGAAATGTATTTGCCACATTAAAGCTGCCATACCAATGAATAGACCGGGCTCTACTCCTGCAAAGCATAAAGAGCAGACAAAGCCCCATCTTTCAGTAGACGCTCTTACTGCTGTGAGCCAACAAGCTAGCGGGAGTTAGCATTCTTCTGCGTCCCTTGATTGTGATATGTAGAGCTCCGCCTACAGGTTTGTCGGGACCATCCAGTTGATATCATTAGCTAAACGGCAGATGGCCGCTCACACTGAGCCTGGTTCTGCTGGAGGTTTCTTCCTGTTAAAAGGGAGTTTTTCCTCTCCACTGTCGCTACAAGCATGCTTAGTGTGAGGGATTGCATTCAAGTCAATGAGTCGATGCAATCAACTGGTTTTCCTTGGATAGAAAACTTTGAATCAATCTGACTGGATGATCTGGTGAACTGTAAAGGGCCTTGAGATGACATGTATTGTGAATTGGCGCTATATAAGTAAACTGAATTGAATATAAATAATTTTCCCGTTTTTTCAAAAAATGTTGTGGCAGCAGCTAATAGTAAGGTGTGCTCTATAGTCCAGAAAATATGGTAGTTCAAAAACAGAGTGATTAAAAGTTCTCTATTAAGAAGAACATAAAGAGTGGAGCGCAACAAAAACAAGGTTAGTGATGCTCGATGGAGGCATGTTGTCTGCTGGGTTTGGTCCAAAGTGTTTTATCTAATCCTGCTATAGAACCATCATCCTTCACTTTCCTGACAGAATGTATGGAGATGCTGATTTCATTTCCTAAAATGACAAAAATGCTTGATTAGGCATCAGAACCAGCTGCTCTAAATACAAGAGAATTCATAAAGTATTATCAACAAATATGAGAAACAACAGAGCAACTACAATATTGAAAGACTGATGACCCCTACTAAAGCAACTCTACCTTCCCTAAGTTCCATTTGAAGGTGGAAGTCAGATTTAAATCAAGCAGGCTCCAAGAACACACTCAACTTCATTATTTCAAATGAAATGACAAAAAAAAATCAATAATATTCTGCTGTATTTAGATGCATGCGTGTTTCATATATCCCATAATGATTTCTTTTTCCTTGACGTTTAATGAACAGCAGCTCTTTATTTCTCTGCCTTTCTCACAACCCCTCACATTTTCAAGGACCTTACTTTCTGCTATTCTCTTTGATTCATACATCCCACCACTGCCTTTTAAAACGTTATCTTCGTCACTCACACATCTCTCCCAACGTCCTACTCTCCGTATGTTTCTTTATTTCTCCCCTTATTTTATTTTTTCAAATGCATGACACATTGTTTCAGCCTTCTGGGAAATTTGGACATCTTCTCAGACGCAAGCTGGCAGAACCAAACGGGAATCAGAAGGTCATGTTTCACCACGACATAGGGAGCTGTACAAACAGATAGAGATCCTTTACGGCAGCATGGGTGATGACTCCTGGAAAAGTCGGAATAAAGCAGGCCTATATGTACATATCACCTGCTTTAGTAATCCGAAATGAAAACAGGTTGGCTTGCCTTTAAAATCCACTGGATTCATTAAATGCATGGAACAAGTGTTCCTTCAAATGTTCCTGGTAATCCATTTTCTATGTACAAAAACTGACGATTTCCAATCCTTGGTCATTGATCCAGGATGTTGAATTTGTGTTCATGGTTCAGAGCTACCTCATTCATGAAGATTCAAGCCAGAGAGGCAAGAAAATAATCCATCAGTAGATCACAGATACCACTTTGTTCCCCATTTCCACTATATACAACCACCCTAATCAGCTGATGTGAGCAAAAATATACAGTTACACTTGTCATGTGTGGGCAGTGGTTTCAGACTCTTGGAACTGAAAGGCTACAGGAAATGAAAGTGCTCCTCTGCTGTGTTTCTATCTTTCTGATGGTGATTATAATGGTTGGGGATCTAATTCTGAATCCTCTCCAGCTGATAAGAGGCAGTCTAGCTGCTGCAGTGGACAAGCTGGCTCAGGTCAATCAGAACCCTTAAAAACATTTGATTAAGACAAAAACAAATCTTTCATACTTTTGCTCCATTCCAGGGTTAAAGCTGCAGTTGTGTTGTTAGAAGTTTTAAAGTGGAGTCAATGCACTCTGTGAACTCTAAAAAACTCTAAAATGTTTATCTTCTGTCAGACTTTGCTCTTCTTTCAGTGTGCACAAGCAGCTATTACATCATTTTCCTGCCCCCGCAACTGTAAGCGGGCCTTGCTAGCAGTACGCCAGCAGTCCACGGCTTTCTTTCCTCCTTTCATGTTGCTGCCGCTTCTTTAAACCTCAGATGCTTGTCTGCAACTCGCCGTTAAGCAGGGCTGAGTTATGAGTCTCCAGGTTGGCGTTGATTAGCATGGCTTCGTTTACCATCCTGCTCCTGTCCGCCCTGCTGTCGCTGCGCTCTATCTCGTCCAGGCCGGCCACCTTTTTCAGACACAGAACATTCTGAAAGCTCTTCTTAAAGTTATCGGACAAAAAAGCGTAGAGGATGGGGTTGGCGCAGCTGTTGGCGTAGGCGAGGGCCACCACGAAGTCGAACGAGGTCTTCACGGCTGAGGTGGGCATTATGGAGCCGGTTACGGAGGTGACGTTGAAAATGTAAAAAGGCAGCCAGCAGAGGACGAACACCGCCACCACGATGGAGACCATCCGTGTCACCTTCCGCTCCGAACGCTTCCGCTTCGAGGAACACACACGCAATCCCGATGATTTCACCTGGTTAAGAGGACAGGAAACGGTTTAAAACTGGAAAAATACAACCATTGTTCACACTCAAACAGTACAGAGTGATAGGAGTAAGGAAAGTAGAACATCAAAACAGTTTCATGCCAAATAATCTTTTAAAGTAAATGTGTTTTAATTGGATCTGATTTTATTTTAAGAAACATTTATAAAAACATTTTCCTTCTGCTTTACGGTTCTGTGCTACTTAGCATTAGTTTATCACTTAAAAGCCCAATAGAACCCAGTTAAATATATGGATGCAGCATGGAAATATAAATTGATAGTTTTAAAAGGCGCTGAGCAAGATATGATCTAAATGGTCAAATGCAAATCATTAAAACCTGGTTTACATTATTTAGCATTAGTGATGATTTCAAAGAGGCCATTTGCATATTTAGCACAGATGTGCCTAATGTACCTTCCAACAAGTACTGTACAACTTCATTAATTTAATCCCTGAACCGATAACAAAGTTTTATGATTAATCTCCTGTTATAATATACAAATAATCTAAATTAAATGCTTTGACTTGAGTCCCCCAAAACACAGACTGGCTTTCCTTTCTTCTCTGATACACGAAATATCACATGGAAAAAAGAGGCAGAGTTTCTGGGAATTGCTTATTTTTAAAACAGTATTAATTCATATTAGTTCAGTTTAGTTTAAATGGAACTGACTTATAACTAAAATCCTCTCGGGGGCATTTAGTGGACGAGGAAAGCAAACATGGTCAGTTCAAATCCTGGAAAATCCAGTTCAATGCAGTTCACCTGACCCTTATCCAGCCACTTAATTTCATTCCAATCTGATTATAATCCAATCCTATATAGCGATGTAAGCCTTAGCAGCCTGTTAAAAAAAAGGTTTGGGGGGCATCTAATTTAAGAGCCCAGCAAAAAAAAGAAAAAAAAACTTAATTTGAAGAAGAATCCCCATAAATCGATTCTTCCACAGGAGAGCAGTTATTATGATTAAAGTAATATTGCTTAAGGGTTTAAATATTCCGGCAAATCAGGATTGATTTAAGATTGATTTATGTTTGACCAGCCTTAAAATGTCACATAGACCTCCATAAAAACGTATAACAAAGCCATCTTTGTATTTGCACTTTTGGAAATAAAAATACAGTTTGTCGATGATTAAATAAAAGCCAGTCCAACCTGTCAGAATGATGAATTTAAACCTTTCAAACATGTTTCTTTAAGTTGGCACAGACAAAAGAAAAAAAAAAAGCTTCTGCAAAATAAATGTTGCTTACAGCTACCAGAAGAAATCTAAAGAAATCAACTGTTTTACACGACTCAATGACAGAGGAAAGGAATTATTTTCAGTTGTAGGTGACTTTTTAAAAAAGGCACCTCCTCATAAAGAAAATAATTTTCATCCTTATTAAGACATCTGACTCAGCTGCTTTACAAATCAATCTTATTTCAAGGATGTTTTCCAACAATGATGTTCTGCTCTAAATAATTTTTTTTTTCTATTAGTAGAAAGGACAATAAGCCACTACTTTCCTTTTCTCAACATACTAGTATACTAGACAAATGCATTCTAATGAATGTTAGACTACCTTGTAAGTGATAAAATACCTGTTGGATTTCATAACAGTTTGTTCATTATATTAATAGACAAACAAATCAGAAAAACAGCTAAAACTGGTCAGGGTTTAATTTTGAGTATAATTCCTACCAAAAAAAAAGGTTTCCAACCATATAACGACACTTTTGAGCTTATTAATTACTCAACTCTTTCTGGCTGACTGACAATGAACTGCTAATTTTTTTTAAATCCCAGCAAACATGACAGTTTGCTTTGTTAGAACTGTTCCCTTGTTTTAATCTTTCTGTCCAGTTATTTGTCCAGAAACTAACTTAAAGCAATTAGCAATTTAGCTAGTAGCTTAAAAACACCAAGTGTAACCATTAACTGGTCAACTTGGACATTACAATGTTATAGTTCCGCATTTTTCCACTGTGGAAATCTTTTCGCACAGTTCCTTTTCCAGTTTAAGTAGATGAAATGCAGTTCATCTAGATCGACAGGGGGTCCGCCACCCCTAGGGGGTCCATGGAGGTACTGCATGGGGGTGAAAACGTGGAAGACCCCTGATCTAGATAATTGTAGCCCCATTTACACTACCCTCTGAAAAACAACAAACAGTTCCTTATGACTGTTTAGACACCATGCTATCACGGTTCCTTGCCTCCTAGTGGCAATCTATGGTACTACTGCTGTCTAAAGGTAAACAAACAAACCAACATGGGGACACCCATGACATTCAGGAAGTTTGCTAAGATCAGGCGAAGAAGGCAGCCTTTGGTGAATTTACTTGACAGATTCTAAGCCACTTATGGGAAGTGGATACGACAAACGATAGTCCAATCAGGGCTTACGGACATGCTCTTTGTTATCTGAGAACCGAGCCAGAACTGGACCACACCGAGCCCTACTGATGAACTAGTACCATGTTAGCGCGGTTTGGTTGTGTCTGGCGTGGTCCAGTTCAGTTGTGCATTCCATTTACACTAAACGATTATCTCAGTTACCATGCTTGGACCAATCTCGGCACGGTTTCAGAAGGGTAGTGTAAATGGGCCTTCTGTATGAGATTTTTTTTTGTCTGGTTTAAGCGCAAATGTTTATATATTGTCTATTTATGTTGAAGAATCTTTACTCTTATTTAAAATTCAAGAGGTGTGATTTAAACTTTTACCCCTCAAAAATATCTGACTTATTATATTGCTTAAAAATGAAACAATAGCCTTTCATTTGAAAGAGCAAGATTAGTTTAACTTAAGACACAAACCAGTTGGAATGACCAGATTTTTCATGATTCTACTTTCCTGGTATGAGTCTTCCTGAAAGTCTGTGTGCTTACAGGAGCCAGAGCATGAGAGTTAAAAAAAAGATAGATATGAAGCGTATTAAATATTATAACAGTTCTTCTCACCTTGATTATAATAAGCAGGTAGCAGAGACATATCACAGTCAGCGGCATGAAAAATCCAATGGAGAAGGTGTAGAAAATGAAGATCTTGTAATAGAGGTCCTGGGGTTCAGGCCACACTATCCCACAAACCGGCACCTTGTTCAGGCCACTGAAGATCATTGTTGGTAGGTTAACAATCAGTGAAACACCCCATACAGTGACGTTGATCAGTTTGGCGATACGGGGTTTCCGCCATTTTGTGGACCTAATGGGGTGCACCACAGCCAGGTACCGATCGATGCTCATCACCATCAGACAGAAGATGCTGGTGAACTGATTGAGTGAGTCTGTTGGAGGTAAGAGGGGGGGATGATCAGAGAAAAGGGGAAGAAGAAACATTTCTGTTATGTGGTACAGGCTGAATAATTATAATAACTATGTCTTAAATTAAAATAGATTTCAAGCGACTAGTTGATCCTTTAAATCTGATCTACAGCAACATTCTGATAGATTCTTAGCTTGTAAAGAGATCTAGTGAAATTTCAAGCGACTAGTTGATCCTTTAAATCTGATCTACAGCAACATTCTGATAGATTCTTAGCTTGTAAAGAGATCTAGTGAACTTCTGGGGTACCTGGTAGACAACTAAACTTGTAAAGGACTGATAAACAAGATATAAATGACTTGCATGCACTGTAGGAATAAAGCAACCTAGCTCACCTGTAGCCAATAAAGACCCTGAACTCTTTCATAGTCTCCTATTGGTAGCAAACAAAGGGCTTTTTTAAAGTCTTTTTTAATTTATTTTTAAGCATTTAATCCTGAATAAAGGTCCTAAGAAAACTAAAATGGGATGATTTAAACTCCAGTCCTCTGCAGTCGTTGTCTTGCAACTTTTAGAGGTGTCTCTGGTACAACACATAAGAATCAAAAGACTGAATTACCTCCTTGTGATCTAGCCAAGGCCCCAACCTGAATACCTCAGATCGGTGAGGACTCCTAAAGCCACAGTGTGTAACAATCACAGGGATTTACCGACAGAAAGGTAATATACAATACATAAGTGGGTTATTATCATCTACGAACTGAAAGTCTAAATCTTTTTTGCAATTTAGAATTACATGGGAGCAGGTCTCATGTTTAGCCACTGGCTTGCTCTCAGAACCGTCAAGCTAGTGGCTTTATAGTTCACCATTACGCACAAATAGATCAGACTATTTGATTAAAATCCCAAGCTGTAGCTTTAAGCCATGATGGAAGTGCACAGAGTTCACCATAGTAACTGTTATCCGAATAGTGCTGCAAGTAAGGAAGGAGCTAGGACCAGGATACAGGATACCTCCTAGCATCAAAGCAACTATCACAACCTATTCTCATTATGAGTGCATGTGAAATCGTACGAAAAGTTATGCACCGTAATTTCGTACGT
>NW_015150743.1:649477-682451 GCF_000732505.1 Cyprinodon variegatus
ACGTACGAAATTACGGTGCATAACTTTTCGTACGATTTCATACGCACTCATAAGGAGAATATGTTGACTATCACTATGACATCCTGACATCCCTAACCACCGATGGGAGCTATGCAGACTCACACAATCACAGCTGACAGGACATGTAAGCAGAACCCAACTTACAGAGTTTAGCAAAATTATATTTATTCACATGCACTCTGTCTTACACGTGTTAATATATACACTTAATATGTTTTGGGTTTTATAAGAAAGAGCTACATAAAGTTGTTAAATTTCTGTAACTTCATTGTTTGTAGTTCTTTTCCTAGAAGGCTGTAGTCCTAATTTGATCAGCATGATCTATGTGTGTGTCTATAACATCTGTAAGGCTGAGGGCTGCCTGGATTCAGCACAGCAGTCTGGAACTCCTTCTGTACCCTGGATAGAATATCCTGTGAAAAGGTGAAGGGATAGGAGCTAGGAACAGGAGGTGGGAGCTATACTTTGAGGTATTCGGATGGAGCCTAGTTCTCTAGTCCTGCTAACGACTTCACTATTTGATCAAGGCGTGTTGAAGCAGAGACACATTGAAGAGGACATCAGCCCACAAGGCTAGGAGTTTAGCAGCCGGCAGAGGAGTGTAATGGGGTTTTGGATCTCCATAAATGGATCTATGGAACAAGAAGTAAGAAGAAAGCATGTGTGTTTTTTTTAAAGTGGAGAGGACGATTTTTTTTTAAAAGATTTGTTAAAATCCTCTACTATACCTTTAAATAGCTGTTGATCGAAATATGAAGGCCTCATACCTTCTTTACTTGAAAGGAAATGTTCAGTACAAAATATTATAATGTTTAACTTTGTGTGGGACATGAACATTATTTATATTGATGAAAAAGGAAGAAAACAAGTTGGATAAAAATATTTTGTCCATTTCAGTCACCTATATACAGAAAATGTTTCAGACTGCAAAACATAAGTATAGAGTGTTTAGCATAATACAACATGGACGTTTTTAGGTGCAGCAAGTCAAGGAAGAATATATATAACAGATGTTCTAAAACTCATCAAACTTTTGAGAGTAGAATAAAAGTTTTACATTTTGACAGAAGTATCTTAAATGTTTAATATGTATTTAATTTCTGGGTTGTTAAAAAATCCAAACCTTTGCATAATTTGTAGAGAAATTAGCCTATAGACTGCTTTATAGAAACATAAAAGAACAATTATTAGCTCTGGCTAAATGGATTGACATCTATTTTTATATAATCTACTATGTCAGATAAGGAGTTGCGGTTAATTTCCCCGCTGGGAGGCCATCTTCTACTGTCGACAGTGACTCATCAGCCTTCTGCTTTCCACCCACCTACGGTCATGATCACCCTGCACAGAGCCTCTCCAAAGGGCCAACGGACCAAAGCCAGCTGCAGGGCGATGAAAGGCAGGCTCATCATGCACAGAACATCTGCCACTGCCAGGTTCAGGATGTAAATGTTGGTCACCGTCTTCATTTTGGCATAACGTAGGATTACGTAGATCACCAGGGTGTTTCCACATAGTCCCACAGCACAAACCATGAAGTTGATAAAGGTGAGGACGACTGAGCTGGTTTTATCCTGATGAAGCTCCCGGTGATCTGAGTAGTTGGCATTCAGGTCCGACTCATTCTCTGGGATGTAGGTGTCGTACAAGAGGGGTTCGGGGATGGTGATGTTAGGGGATGCTGGGAGGAAGGGCCACAGATCCAACGCCATGACTTCAAAACTTTTTGTTTATCAAAGAGGCTATTCTTTTAAAGATCAAGGTGATATGAAAGATGTTACATAGAGTATGGGAACGGGCCTTACTTTGTACGTCAAAGCATAGATTTTACTGAACAATCAAAGAGAAGTTTAAAAGGATTCCTTAAGGTTTTAAACCCGGATAAAAACAATAGTCTGGGGTAAGGGGGAACTTTGTAGTCTGAAGGGGTTGGGCATCTGGGGAGTGGGATGACTGGGGACTTTAATGTTCACTGAGCCTCTGTGATCACATTCCAGCGGCAAAGAGGAGACAAAATAGACCAAAAATGGATCTATGGAGAAAGAAGTAAGAAAACAGTAAGTTTAGCTGAACAACAATGATTATTTTCTTCGTCTTGTAATAATATCACTTATGCAATATCCATGGCAACAGCAACAGGGTGACTTTACATAACTGGCTTTACACCTTCAGCTATAGTCACATTTAAAGGGTCCTTTCTCGTGATTGTGCCTTCTGATTTGTTTTTCCTCACAGCTTCTTGAAACTCGAGTAAGCTTTTGGCAGACAGACATAAACACGAGGATGGGTCAATTCAGTTTTCATGAGACGTGCTATAAAAATAACTTTTGGCCATTTTCTTCCACATTTGAGAAACGCAGTGGGGGAGTGAAAACATGAGGAGTGGTAAGCAATTCAGGGTTTTCTAACAGAACAGCTACAAGGACACAGAAACATTACCAAACAACATCCTAAACAAGCACATGGGATTTATTTATGTATTTTAGGAGTTGCAGTTGCACACGTACACATTTCTGCTTAGTCCCATCAGGGTTTCTATCTTTCTCTCACTATCTACAGCGGGCCTCAAATCCACCAAGGCTGCCAGCATTCAACCTCCGGTGTATGTGTGTGTCTGTGTGTGTGTGCCCTGCCTCCTGCATCGATGCATACATTCATAAAGGGTACGCCTGAGCAGGAGAACGTTAAGGCCACCACGCTGCAGAGATAAATGTTTATTCAATTGATCTCTGGGACAAACAGCTCTGACACTGTGGCGGGATCGCTCACCCCCACCCCCATCCGGGGTGACAGCGACTGTCTCGAAGGGGAAGATTTTGTTTCCATGAATTACATGAGATCAGCCTTAAAAGTGTAATGCTTGTGGATGAAACCATTTCACTGAGGATTATCTACAAATTATAAGTTTGTTTTATTTCTCTATAAAACCTTTCTGTAAAACTCTGAAGTGTTAAAAGACGCAATTTGGAAGATTTATTAGTCATTAGTATGGAATTTCATACAAAAACAAAGTTTTTTTCCCAAATTTCTACCAATCTTTATTTGAAAACTACTGTATTAACACAGCTGAAGCTAATAGACAAAATGGAGATTCTACTGTTTATCTTTCAACGTGTTTTACTTTAGTCAATAATATGTACCGCTAGTATGATAACAAAATGTAATAAACAGGAAATTAACAATTGTTCCTACTGCTGCTGAAATATTAAAGTTTAATGATTATTACAAATATGATAATCATGACAGAAAAAGTTGTTTTTACCATTATTTTATGTCCCCAATAAATACAAGAATTTAAAGAGAATAAGAATAAAAAACAGCTAAATGTGGAGTATTTAAACAGCCATTAATAAAAGTTATTTCTCATTCATGCCGTTCTTGCTTTTATAGAATAAGAAATAATGCAATATAACATTATAAGCTAAGTAACTAGCCTGCAGTCTGCTGCTTTACAAAAAAACAGTTTCTAGCTTGCCAACAAAAGTTTTAAAATTTTACCGGCAGAGTAAAAGATGATTCCAGATTTATTTCTTTATTAAAATCTAGAAATAAACGTAGGGGCCTTATGTTAACCAGCACCCACCATCAGGTGGATGGGGGTGGGGGTAGCGCTATTAACACCAGTTTTAATTCTAAACCTTTATTTCATTTTAGGCATTTAAAACACAACTTTCTAAACTCTTGGTATATCTAAGTAAAGTATGGAGCACTGACAAGCTGTTATAGAATGATGACCATGAAAAAGAGATCACACAGTTTTAACATTATTAAAACAAAAATGTTTGAAACCATTGACTAATTTCTTCATCAAAAGCAGAAAATCAACAATAATTCATAATCCTACCCATGCTTAAACTGTCCAACATAAGGACTATTACAGTTGCCATGGGAGAGGGGTGGGTTGGTTGCTGGGTGGCAGGGGCTCAGTATTTAACAAAGCTACATCTACCATCTCAATAAAGGGATTTTTATTCCTAAAAAATGTACGGTAGTAAATTCTAGTGGTTTTAAAACTGATTTCTTGAGCCTCAGTTTGCCTGTAGCTTTTCTATGGCAGTAGGTTTAGGTCCATCATCTGCATAAGGCAAAGATTCAGGGCAGGATTTCCAAGGTTAAGAATTAAACAATTGTTTTTAATCATGAAAAGTCTGTTTTTTTACCCAATTGAAAGCAGGACGTGTAAAATTCTTGTGAAATTTTATTCTTCATATGTCCATGCCACTTGAGTCAGGAATATTAGTGAGTTCTGCTAAAATACAGCAGAGTTCAGAAATGATTAAGTCCGTCACAGTTGATAACAGCAGCTAGAAAGGGGTGGGAGGTAGTTGCTAAATTTAATTGTATTATTTGAGTCTTTTTTTAATTTTTGCATGATATTATGGAGCCTAAAGATTTGATCATGTTAAGAAAATTGAATCCGCAATTTTAATCGGTGCTTCAATAAAGATACTAGAGAGAACATTGATATATTTAAAAGGATTGAATGAGAAATGAGAAACAGGACTATTTTCTGCAGAAAGCCGTGGTAATTATGTATCATCCTAGGGTTAAATGTATTTGTAATAATCTAGGATTTTCATTACAAAGAAGAAAAGCTAATTTGGTTGTTGCTGCAAACAGAAACTCTAATGAGCTTTTTCCAAATTGCAGTGTCCTTGCAGCTTGTCTCATCTCAGCTCTGCACTCTGAGTGTGAAATGATGGAGAGGGGTGATGCCAAGGGAAGCAGCATGTACAGCTCAGCTTGTTACTGCCTCACAGTTAACCTGCAGACTGCATGAAGCAAATGTCCAGATCAGGGGGAGGCTTTCAAAGAAAACCAACTAATCAGGTCACATCATTTTAGTCTTTTAAGTAAGTAGACACTGAAGAAAATGCATTTGATTTAAAAAATTAGGATATTTTGGTGAAAACAAATGCATCTCTTGTTTTTTTTTTTTCTTTTAATGAGCTTATTATACTTTTTCCTTTGATTTTGAGCAGATCTGAAGGTTTTATTGACATTTCTAATAGTGCAACAAACCAAACTTTAAACAAGCATAGGAAAATGATTTGGTTCCCAAATCTATCTAATCACCAAAAACTAAAGCGGACCCTGTTGCTCACACCGATTAATAACCTTAATGAGTTCACCTGGCAGACTAAATGGGACTATCTCTACACAGAATCTTAACTTATCAAAAGCGAAATATCTGATGCCATTTTCTCGCCTTTTTGACTTACATTTAGAGAGCTTCATCTTCACTGTATGGCGTCCAAGTTGTCCCGCGGTAGAGCTCGCCTAGTCCCGCCGCTCCGAAGCGGCTCCGACCCGCTGGAAAGCCGCATCCCTCCAGCCTCTCCATCCACCTGCTCCCCGCACGGTTACGCACGGCAGCTTCTATCAGAGCCGCCGTCCACCCTGCATTTCTCTGGTTTTTTCTTTTAATGTATTTATGTATTCACATCTATCTTCAAGAAATATTCCCAATCTTAGAGGCTGAAGCAGTGAAAGAGTCTGAAGGCACCGCGCGCTCAGCGTGCGCGACCGTACTGGTCTTGGCACCGCGGTCTCCTCGATGAGTGCGGCGGGACGCACGGTTGCCCAGAGAGATAGGAGGAAAGGAGGGCGGCTGATGATGGTCTGAGACAGATTAATAGAAACATTGAACGCGTCACCGCTTGTGCGTTGGTGTGCGGTAATTTGCTGATTTGAGTCATGAGTTGGCTTTATTTTCCTCCCTTTTTCAACAAACTACACGTTCTGCATGTATAAACTGGATACCTGCAATAATGAATACGGATAGAGATATATAAAGGGGATTTACTGAAATCAAAAAATGAAACATAGATTCATCACACAGCAGGAAAGGTCATTTAGGATTTTATTTTTGGGTTAAAATCTTTCATATGGAGACCTGGAGGTCATATAATCCCACAAATCCACAGGAATGCATGGTATGGCCTTAGGACCACCACTGACTTTTTTCCATTACAGTTCTCCAATAAGCAGCTACAAAAGCAGCACCTGGCTGCTGTATCTAAGCATGTTACTGGAAAGTTAAGTGGAGGAAAAAAGTTTGGGAGAAAAAGAAAACAATAGCACATAGCAGTTTGAATGTATTCACACTTATTAATAGATTTGATTAATGTTTTTAATAATGGCTTGATATTATTAGGAAAACATAATATTATTAATATTGTCATCAAATTGTTTGGTCATGTTTTGCCCTCCTTTGGTCCTTTTTCCTTCCCATTCATTCTGTTGCAATTCCTGGTTACAGTATTTTGTTTGCAAAGATCTAGATCAAGTGAGGACATGAAAGGTAGTAAAATTTCCTCCAACTGTCCACAAATATCTTGATTAAATTATGTTTAAATTGCGGACTAATAACAGCCTGTCAAATTCTCAGTCTGAGCTGTCCTTTGCGACTGAGATGACGCACATCTGAAATATTGTGCAGACATGGAGCAAACTCTTCAGTCTACAAATAAAGGGAAACACATTGGATGTGTCTTGCTGAATGCACTGACGCATCTGGCAAATGAAAAATATTTGAAGGTGTTGATGTTTTTTCTTTTTAAATATTAGATTTTTTTCTGTCCTCCATTCAACACTGATGCTCAAGTTGATCCTAAATTTCTTATTTGTTTATGTAAACTCAATCTGCTGGATTTGTTCAGTGATCATTAATGATCTGCCTCTTCAGCTAACCTTTAGGTGAATGCAATGTACATCCTGGAATTCAAGACATTAGAAGCATTATATCTAGACTAAGAATAAAAAGACTGTTACTCAGTGGTTTAAAATAATCTTTCTCTCAAAGTTGCTATCCTTGAGTCTGAAAAAAAAACAAACATTTTGAAACATAGAATCCTTGCTGCGTTGGGTCCAGTGTGACATTTTCATGATCAAGTAACAGTTTTTTTTTTGCCAAATCCCAAGAAATCTAACAAAATATTTTAAAGCTGTCTTCCGCAGACAAACTCAATGAAGGAGCTGATTTCATTTACCTATTGCTAATGAAAAATATCAGTATTTCTTTTAATTACCGCTGTGGACTGAGCAGCAAACTGCCTTGACCTAAATTTTCACAGAGCTTGTATGGGGTAATTCAATGCAGAAGATCAGAGACACCAGAGCCCACAATTCAAACAAGCTGGAGTATGTTGTTAAAGAAAACACCTCAGCAGAAGCAAAGGCCGATCGCCTTCATGCCAAGCCACATTTATACAGGAATCTACCAAAGGAATCCTGGCACTGCAATGTCTAATGCATAAGCATACCTTATAGCACACCCGGAAAACTGTAAAACTTGTTTATAATGGATATCAAGTGCAATTTTATTATCATCATCACACAATTTCTCCAACAAAAATAAAATGTTTGTTTTTCACAAGCATTAATAATCAAAATGAACAGAACCAAACCATTAGAATGAATCATGCTATGTATAGCAGTCACTCCTTGTCTTGAACAGTTTAAATACATTTGATTTTCAATTATCTTCTGATAAAGTTTATTTGGCGCATACTGTACCTGAACTCTCGGGGGCCTGAGTGCTTCCCCTCCTGATTTTGCAGAGATATTTCAATTTGATGCTTCTTGCCAAGATGAAAAAAGAACAAATCAACAGCAGGATGCTGCGAGAAAAAGATACTGCAAACTTAGAGTATCTTCAGATTCAGCAACTTCCCCTGAAATTATCCTAAAGTGCAATCCAGGCCTTGCACGTGCGGATAATGATGGTGCACGCTGTCAGCCAACAGTTCTGGCATTTGGACATGTAGAATAGAGCGGGATGAAAAGCCTCTTCTCCCCTGTCTTTATATGAAGGAGGCATTTTCAAGCAGAGTATGGTTGACTGGTATATCTTTCATGACCTCTCTCAGAGTAGAACTTCATGGGAAAATGTCCTGCACTCATCTCAACATAGCAACACCAAAGTGCAGCTATTATTACCACCAGCTGTTGTCTTATCAAAGATTTATAGCTCTATTTATGTCCAAAATGATTGGAAGGATTGAAGATAGTCAGAGAGGGGAAAAGGGCACAAGAAGTTAATAGGAAAGGATATTCTCTATGACCGTTTGTCTAGAGTTGGGCTTTGATTACAACTGGCGTGGAGTAACTAGAGTTCTCAAAGCATGTCAGATAGTTCAGATAATAAACCTGAGAAGAATAAAAAAAAATCTAATTGATGATCTTATGAAATATGTTACAAGTGACATGACCCTTAACAAAATTATCCACTGTTCCTTAAAAAAAAAAAAGACAACATTTCTGTTTTTCACCCCTTTCCCACATTCCTTGCCTGCATCTGATCTTCTCCATAGGCAGGTCTGCATGCTGACTGGTTTCCTCACTTATTCCTAATCACCTTAGCAAAGAATGCTCTGCAGAACTCAACTAAGTTTTCTTCACTCTTTTCGTCCATTTGCAGTGACCAGAATTAGGCCAAAATATCCTTATGTAAAGAATGTTGTTTACACATCTTTTAATGCTCCATAATACTTACGGTTCCTGGATTGTCTCACCGGCTCTTATATGAACTTACACCCACTTTCAGCTTCCTAAAGTAATTTATTCTCAATTACCTAAGATTAACTCATTCTCATGACTCTGACTGGTCTTGAGCCATGTTTTGTTCTATCATTGGTATGTGACAGCAGTTGACCTGAATAGTAAAAGATTTGAATGTAAGAAACTTGCACCCAGCTCCCATTGAGCTTTTATTGTCATCCACCAAATACAAAATGGTTTTCACCTTATAAGGGAATTGTTTTGATCCAGGGATTAAGATTTTTTAAAAAGCTTTAAATACTCAGTTTCAACTGAAAGTTTTTAAAAACAGCAGCTTTGATTCTTTAAATGGTGTCACTCTCATGACTGAAACAGAAACACCCTCCACTAGCCAATCACGTCTCAGGCTCATCTTGGATCACTTGGAAGCCTGGCCAAGCAGATACTAAAAAAGAAGCTGGTATCAAGTACCAGCAGGACCTCTCCACATGTTCCTGTCCAGTGTAATGTCTTCCAAGTTTCCCAGTGGTATTTGGAAGTACCTCAGGTTAACCTCAATACTGTCCTTTTTCTGCTTTTTGCGACCACCATGACTTGTTTACCTTCCTATGGTAGCATGTTTTGGACGTAGGGGTGATGTAGATATTTCATGGTGCTGCCATAGTAATGCTGGTCATGCTGGTAGTTTCCAAACTGCTGATGTAGGCGCTTTCGTCCTCCCACCTGACCCTAAATGATATTTAGTGGATGTGTTCCAGGGCTATCAGATGTCTGCTATTAAAAATCAAAAGGGAATCTTAAGGCTGCAGAATTTGAGGAGGGGGTTTATCTAACAACATAACAACCAATAATAAACAGTCCAACTTAGAATGGAATGGGTTACATAAAATGTTTCTAGTCGTGCAAAGCTGAAGATGTGTAGCTCTTATTAGAAATGCTAATCACATTTTAAGTGGGTTTAAGTTGCAAATAGTTTTGAACACTTCACAGTATTGACTTTTTGGTTGTTTAATGATATAATAAAAGAGTGATAAAGACTGATTGTTATTTAAGAAGAATGTAAACCACTCAAGTACGTTTTCAAATATCCCATTGATGACAATAGGATTAAGTTATTGATTCGCATCTAAATTCTTAATTTTGTGTCTAAACTCCTATTTCTTTATACCTTGATCACCTTCTTCAAGTATGTGTAATTGCTTAAGAACATTACAGGGACAAGTCCACTTCACTGTGTTTTGACGCCCATATTAAGTTTGGAGAGGAAATGAGACATCGCCTCAGGGTCTGATCTCAGGGACAGTCTGTATCTGGCTCGCTGAGAAAGCAGCAGAGCATCTCTATAGCAGACTCACAGCTAAATGTGTGTCTGGATAAATCTCATACTGTGTTCTGAATAAATTACTTTTCATTGCCAGTGCATAACTGAACTTAAGTGGTTTGGCATAGGGAGCTAAGGTCACCATCTCACCTTCACTTCAGTCTCTAAAAAAAGGCATTATGTGTAAGTGGAGGTTTAGCCATGAGAAAAAAAAAAAAGTATTGCAAAAAAAAAAAAAAAAAAAACCCTCTAAAAATCCTGAGGCCTTTTATTTATACACCTTTTAGACTACACTTTCAATCCACTTTATAAAGGGCCTGGGCTTGATAGACTGAAGTGGACATTCAAACCCAAAATGTTTTGTTCCCCACTTGTTTGATGTTAGAGCAAGACAACAACACATGTGTTCATTCTTCAATTATATGAATATATACTCATGTCCAAAGTGTTTTGCATACAGTTCTAAGCATCCACTCAGAAAACTCAACTGCTCTCCGTCATTTAAATGCTAAAAGCCATTTGATTACAAGCATGAACTTATATCTAATGCAACTACTGATCCAAAAAACATACATTTTGAAGTTGACACTTTTGCACTTGTGAGGGAAATACTACTCTGTGGCTGTCATCACCAAGGAAGTACCACTTAAAAAAAAAACAAAAAAACATCTAACTGCCCATTATCTCAATTAATGTAGCATATAAAAGATATCAATATGATAAAAGCTGGAATTATCCTTTAAAATTGCCTCCTATCCTCTGGGAGTTTTCTGTGCTGACCTTCCGAACACAAACACATCCATACGGCCTCTGGACTTTGATATGTCAACAATCCCCAACTAGGCCTTAAACTTTTACACACAAGCAAGTCAACATGGTGCCTGTTTTGAAGTCCATTTATGATAAGGGCTGAAGATCAAACGGCTCTCCTGCTCATGCTTTTCTCTCCGACTACCATGCAGACGGGAGAATATACCTGCCTCCTCCTAAAAGCTACAAACAATATAAGGTCAAAGCTTTCTTCAAACTTTGAATTCTGTTATTTCCCTTTAAAAACAAGGTCCTCAAGCTGCAACAACTCAAAGTAGAACTGGTGGCACTTCTGATATAAAACTTCTAGGGGACGGATTAACACTGTTTTTAGTCCAAGAACTTTAGAATGATGAAGAGATTAAACTATTTTGCTAAACGAGGTGTTGAAGATGGATTAATGGCAGAGTTTCTAACAGCTGGTTGAGGGGTGCTAACAAAGGTATTAACTTTGGAAGGCAGGTTGAAGGTTGCTGATGACAAAGTTTTAGTGTCTTAGGCCAAAAAGGTTTTACAACAACTTTTCACCTGGAAATGTACGACAAAATAAATCAAGAATAACTCAGTTTATCAGGTATCAATGCAAACATTTGGTACCTGTATAAAAACGACACAAGAAAGCTTTTTTATAAAACAAAACAAAAACATTTACTTCCACTATAACTACTGCTACTTCTTGTTTAGGTGATTATGGCTAGACAGGCCATGATCCCCAAAATGAACCTAATTCTAAGCTAATTAACTTTAATGTAGATATTTTAAACTCAGAGTCACAAAATTGAATTCATAAAATATGTTGCCTTCAACAGAAAATATCTGAAATAGAAGTTTAACTTCTGCCTCACACTGTCAGGGCTCCAGTCTGTGTGTTTGTTTTTTGTGTGTGTCTCCCTTCCACCAACAGGAGGCGCCTGGTTCTGGCCTGCCTCCTCACACACCTGCTGATGGTTACCTCGTTAAGGGAGTCCTCTTAAGCTGCTGATTGCCACTACCTCGACGCCAGAGTGTTTGCCAGTTTTGGGTACTCTAGCCAAGCTGAGTTTTTGCAGAGTAAGACTGAGTTCTTGTCAACCTGAGTTTTAACTTTGTTTTTTTGTCTTTGCCTCTCGGCAGGAAGTCATCCTGCAAACTGGACCTTTTCGGACCTTCTCTCCCTGGTGGGGTCAACTGAGCCTCAAACTGAGCTGAGGATTCAAACTGGAGGTTTGGATCCAGTTTTCCTGAGAGGAAGTTGAGTTTACACTCTGAGCAAGGGAATCATCTCCACTATGAACCGTTCAAGTACCGCAGGAAATCTGAGTGGTAATCAGTTTCTCCGTTCACCTACAACCGACCGTGTTCTGGGTAAACCCTGTTCTGCCCTCCACCGAGTCAGACCAACACTGGAAAACAGCACACAGATTGGAGTCAAGGATTCTACAACTTCTCTGGAGTCATCAACCAGATCCTCTTCTTCAAAATCCACGAATGAAATTTCCCACTGAGCCTGAACTAATCATTGTGTCTTCCCCTCACCTTCCAGTTCCGGCTGAGCAGAGTTCAGAGCAACTCTGCACCGTGCTTTATCTCTTCAATAAAACCTATTAAACCTTTTCCCCTGGTCTCTCTCTGAATTGGCTTGCCTGCATTTGGGTCTCATCTTTAGTAAATCATGACACACACTCATTTGGGTGTGGCTGTGGTGCAAAAATCCCATTTCATTAAAATCTTTGTGTCCGCCCATCATCAGCTACCGTTCAGTGTGGGTGAGGTGACTGAGATCATTCGGGTCAGACACCAGGTAGAAATAGACTTGGTGAATTTCAAAATAAAATGAGCTCACCAATTTACCTTAAGTTGACGAGCAAAAACAAAGGCGAAACAGAAACATGGAGGATCTATTGAAGGTTGAAGAGGGATACTTATGATCACCAATAACAAGTATTGCAATCTAAGTAGGTTAGGAAATCGTAAATACTTGTTAGCTGCTTGCATAGATCTCTATCCAGTTGCTTTTCAAATGAGGGCTGGGCCCTTCAGAAAATTGGAGGAAAATACGCAAATGAAATAGGGTTTTGTTTATCATTATCACAAAATATTATCTACTTTTTCTTTCCGATTTATCCGGGGCCGGGTCGCAGAGGCAGCAGTCTAAGAAGCGATGCCGAGACTTCCTGATCCACACATACCTCCTCCAGCTCCTCTGGGGGAACCCAGAGGTAACACCAGGCCAGCTCAGAGACATAGTCCCTCCAGCGTGTCCTGGGCCTTCCACGAGGCGTCCTCCTAATAGGACATCCTGGAAAATCGCTCGAGGAAGGGGATTAGGAGGTATCCGGAACAGATGCCCAAGCCACCTCAGCTGGCTCCTTTTAATGTGGAGTAGCAACAAATCTACTCCGGGCTAATTCCGGGTAACCGAGCACCTCACCGAATCATGAAAGGGCAGATTAGACTTCTGCAACTGCACACATCAAATGTCGCTTGGGTTTGGTCTCGAGCCAGTTTTGCTGGTATGCTTCTGAAAATTCGGTCTGGAATTTCTAGGGACGCACAGCAGTTTCCCGACAAACCACAAGGGGGAGCCTATTCAAGAACTCATGAGAATTAAGTACAAGTCTAACTATGTAAGAAAGAAGTGCCGCACCTTGTTGTAAATGCCCTTTCCCTTTTGCATAAACATGTGTGATTCTAGATTTTCAACTTTAGATGTATAAATGAAAACATAGAGTACACCCACATGTGGAGTACTCAGGAGTATGCCATTGACAGACATTAAGCCCAACCCCCCCACTACACGCACACTTGAGAGAGTCTGTTGAAACGTTTTTTATTAAGTAGGAATATGAGATGTGGGGAGTGGTGGCGTATTTGTTAGGGTAGTGCGCTTGGAATCCAGACAAGCCCCACTCCCACAGACTGCCACTCTGGGTCCCTGAGAAGGACCCTTAAACCCACACTGCTCCCCGGGCGCCCCACCATGCCAGCCCACTGCTCCCCAAGGGGATGGGTTAAATGAGAGAGAGTTAATTTCCTTACTCTGTACTTGTGACAGTGTAATGAAAAACACTGGAAAAGGAAAAAAGTTGGCATTAAAAATGTTAGTTAGTTTAAGAATAAAAGAAATTTTGTGGACTTAAACTTAGACAGATTTATTTTGCCATTTTGTATACATGAGTGTAAGCGAAAATAAATTTTGTTTAAACAGCTCTAGACTCTAGACAGCTCATTTTTTTAAAGTGCAGCCTTGAAAACAGTAATAAATACATAAAAAAGTAATCTAAACATATGACTGTATATTTACAGTTCTAACATTATTTATTTATTTGTTATATAAATAAAATAACCCATTTTACACTACATTCAGCTGTCTACAGTAATGGCAGTGGGGAAGAAACTGTTATGGAATCTGGTGGACCTGCATCGGATGTTTTGAAGCCTGTTTCCAGAGGGAAGCAGGGAGAACAGTCCATGGTGAGGGTGTGAGGGGTAATTTATTATATTACAGGCTCGGGACAGGCAGCGCTGGAATTAAATGTCTTTAAAGGAGGGAAGAGGAGCCCTGATGATCTTCTTTGCTGTTCTCACCACTCTCCTCACCTTCTTCCAGTCTGAGGCGCTGCAGCCTCCACACAGTGAGACAGCTGGTCAGAACGCTCTCTATTGTGCTTCTGTAGAAGGTAGTGAGGATGGGTGGGGGCGGGTGGGCTCTCCTCATCCTCAGCAAGAAGTGCTTCTGTCCCCTTTTGATCAGTGAGGTGGTGTTTACATTCCAGCTTAAGATGTCTGTGATGTTCACCCCCAGGAATTTAATGCTGCTGACCACCTCTAAAGCTAAGCTGTTGATGAGCGGAGGAGCGTGGTTAGGCTATATATATATATATATATATATATTATAGTAAATATATAGCGATGAAAGCTATTAAAATATTTAAAAGTCAATTTTTCTTTACATATTTTGTAGCGTTGTCTCACAGTTTGCAAAGGGGAGACCCTGACAAGAAGCTAAAGCTGTTTTAGGAGGCAGTGGCATAAGAAAAAAATTGGTAACCCCTGCTTTTGCCTTCTGATATAGAGCTTTTAGGTTTGATTAGTTTCAAATTGCTAAAGTTACCTTGAAGAGGAAGCATATTGGACTAGCCTATAGCCTAACACTTGTCTGGTTATTTATTTTAATTTTTACCAAGTTTGTGGTGATCTCACAGCTTTCTACTTCAGGTAAACTGTTACCAATACAATTGCCACAAACCATTACATCCAAAAATCCAAACCAACCCTTCAATGCTACCATAGTGGCGGTAAACTCTTAGTCACTCCATCATCTTTTTTGACATTTCAATAACCAGCTTTAAACCACCGGGCTGGTTGATCAGAACGTTCAGTGTTTGTGAAACCACAACTTTACCGGTATATACCTGCTGCCAAACAAGCCTTGCTGGTTGTATTGATGAATGTTTAAGAGCTGCTGTAGAGCTTTAAGAATTTCAAGGATAGATACTCATAGAGTAACTCTGCTTTCAATATGTTGCCTGACCTTTTTTCATTGACAGGGTGCCATTGAAAAAAATACAAAAAGTAAGAAAAATGTTTTAAAAACCCATTTTCATGTTTGACTTTAGATCCAAGTTGCTTTTTCCATTCACAACCTATCACTGTGTTTTCTCCTAAGCTTGCTTCACATATGTTTCATGACTACAGGCACACTAAGCACACAAACACATTTCCAGAGTGACTGATTGAATCAGCGAGTGCCTAAAAGGAAAAATCTTGACACCATGCCTGCTGCAGAACTTTGCAGAAGGGAGAGAAATCGGCACTCCATGTGACATGATTTATCTGCTTTAAACAGCCTTGACTTTTGGTGACAGCGCGTTGCTCTAGCACATTAGATCGTCCTCCTCATGTGATTCAGCCACTGCCAAGAGCAAGTGCCAAGGTGCTGCATGTCAACCAGATCGTCCAGCTAGGACAAGGAAGATCCCAAATCATTTAAACAGTAGCTTTGAATGCTTTTGTCTGGGTTTCTTCAATTTCTTGAACAGTAGCAGGTAAATAAAGAAATAAACAAAATAACACACGACCCAAATTTTCTCGCTTCTCAGTTGGCAATGAAACAAGGATAGATTTTGGCTATTCATGCTAGGGGTCCATTTTTGACAGTTTTTTTTTTTGCCCTTCTGTAAATGTCTGAAAGATTTTACTATTTAATGCTTTATGAGGTGAACTATAAGTCTTATGTGGACGGATCAGACTGATTTGATCCACAGGGCGAGTTTTCTTCACATGTCTCTTCAGTCATTTTTCACGTCTCTGTTGTCATGTTACAACTGGGGCTGCCTTGCATTTCTTTCTACCATGGGTTTTTACTTTTTAGAAGTAAATTGTCTATTTTTTCCATCTGGTTTTGATTGATTTGTAATTAGTTGTATATTAACACACTTTGCACTGACTTAAATGGCCTAGGGATGAAATTGGCCTTTTAATTCAGCTAGAGTTTGTGCAGCAGACATTTTTCAGGAACATAATTTATGCAAGTGAATGATCTTTCTTTGCTAGTTTAGAGGTCAGTAAGCTTTGGAATCAATCTCTGAATAACTGAAAATGGGTTTTAAACCGTTAAGTGCATACTTGTTTTCTCTTGTTCGGAGCATAAAGCTGCTTCTAGTCCAAATTAGTATTCTGATTTGGGTTTATGAACGTTTATATCTCTGGAACCTTAAATCAAAGATTCTAAAAAAGTTCTATAGATAAATTTTTGGTCTTACGCAAATATATTTCATAAACCTCTGAAATATTGCTTGAAAGTAAAATCCTAGAAATATCCTGTACAAGAGTGTCTATGAAAAATGATATGCATTTTTTGCTTTAAGGCTAAACTATTGTAATTCTTTACCACCGGAAAGTTCACAAAATACAGGTATAACCATTGAGCTTATCTAATAAATTAGAATGTAAGGGAGATCTTGAAGTTATCAGGAACCTCTCCATTTGGACAAACATACAATTTGAGCCCAATATACAGACTTACTGTTACTTACTTACTGTAAATTCTGAGAGAAAGACAATTCAAGGTGTTGTGCACAAAAAAGAAAAATACACATAGTAGGAAAAGTACAGTTTCATGACATAAATGTATTTTGAATATTTAACGAATTTGAATAAATAAAGAAAATAAATATCAATCAACTAATTGATTTAATGAGAATCTGTAATTGCAATGATGACATTGCTAGATTACATGAAAAATATAACAAAATTATTGATAAGAAAATAAAAGGAAAACTGGACTAAAAACTTGAATAATAATGTTTAGATGGCACAGTCAAATGACAATTTTAATCTGACTTGAAAGCACCTTAGTGTTTCAGTGCTTTTACAATAGCTTTAGGACTAGTTAAGCCTTTGCAAAGGGCTTTTAATTATAGCTACTCATGTTATTCTACCAGATGTATCTCTGGAGTTATGCTGCTATAGACTTAGGCTACTGGAGGACATAAAGACTGAGTTTCCTCACTCTCTAAAATTCTTCTACTACTTTCCAATTTGCATTACTTGCAGATATTTTAACATTTTCTCTTCATAGTTGCTACATCTGACCTGATGCGCTGTTTACACAAAGCCAAACACGAACAGATTAAGCTACTATGATGGGAAAAGCAGAAAGAACACAAAGTCAGGGATTGAACTAACGTATACAGAGAATAGAGATATAAGCCGCATTCACACTACCATCTGAAAATCGATCTGTGCCGAGTTCGGACCGAGCTTAGATCAGTTAACCGGGCTGAGCTCGATAACTTATAATAACCGTTTACACACTACGCTAGCACAGTTCATCGCCTCTTAGTGGCATTCTACAGTACTACTGCTCTCTAGAAGTAAACAAGCAAATCAACATTGCAGTGCTTGTAACATTCAGAAGTTTGGTTATAATTGTGATATTTCGCTGTTTGCAGAGAGTCAGGCAAAAGAGGCAGCCTTTGGTGAATTTGCTTAACATAGTCGGCTTTTGGGAAGTGATATGACAAACGATAGTCTAATCAGGGTTTACAGAAGCATGAAAAAACAACATGCATTGAGGTTCATTAGACTGCTAAGCAGAATCATTACTGGAAATTGTGTGACATGGTAGGTAAGCTAGTATATAAATGTATAAATATAATATAATATAAATTTATATAATATTAATTTCTGAAATTTCATGGTTACGGAGGCTGACTGTAAGGAGATGATGCGGTCTGCTCATGTGCTTTTTGTAATCTTAGAACTGAGCCAGAACTGAACCGTGCCGAGCCCTACTGATGACAAATTTGCACAATACATATTTAATGCTCATGAACTTCCATATATATGTGTTTTTTGGCACCATGTCTTTTCTTCAAAACTGTTCACATTTAAACATTGCTGCACTTTATGGAATAAAAATGTTCTGTAAGCTGTACAATAACAGAATTTCGTTTTATATACACACTGTGTATACAAAATGACAATAAAAGTTGTCTAGTCTAAGCATGGCCATTTGAGGCTTTATATGTGAGAAATGTGAATTTGATTCTATTTGGGAAGCCAATGAAGAGAAGCTAAGATAGTAAAGGTTTGATCTCTCTTTTTAATGTTCATCAGAACAGCATTTTGGATCAGCTGAAGGCTTTTAACTACAGCTTGCGGACTTCCTGAAGTAACAAATCCATGGACTAGTTTCTCAGAATCACCCCTGGATAAGATACTTCTAATTTTTGCAATATTCAGCAGATGAAAGAAGTAAGTCGTAACTTTATTAACATTTATTGGTTGTTATGCCTGGCTCAGTCCTATTGCATTATTTGTGTGTCTGCTCTTTCTTTTCCATTCCCCATTCAGTTTTAGGAGATAGTCGCTCAGGCTGAGACATATTTTGCTGGAGTTTCTTTGTTTTAAAGGGGAGCTTTCCTTTCTGACGAAAATAATATGAAATCTTCTGAGTTTCCTTAGATGGAAAACCTCTGTTCTAAATTGGCACTAAATAAATTAACAACTAAATTGAAATTTCATTTTCTTAATCTCAGTAGTAGCGGATAATGTATCAGATAATGTATCTGTGGTTAATTTATGTGAGGTGTTTATTGGTGAATAGGGAAAAAGTCTGAGACAGACTTAGACCAGTCCCTTCTGTTCCATTAAGAACGGTCAAATTGTTTGTTCAGATTCAATGCTTAATGTAATATCCTTATTTTGTTTCTTTAATGTTTTGTTTAAATCTTGAGGTAAAGAAAATATCTAGCACATTCAGTTTAATTTATTGCAGCCAAATAAAATATACCCACATTTAGATAATGTGCAAAAGCCACAGCCATCCTATTCCTATAAAATGCTGTTGGAGCCAAAGCTACAGTTAATTAAATAGTTTTCAACCTGTTCCCCTCGCTCACAAGTAGGATCTCTTGTGCTTGGAAAGGTGGTGGTTCTGTATACAGTAGAAACTGTTGATCTTAAAGCCCTTCTTCCTTTTAAATTTCTCAGTTTTCCTTATTCCAAAATTCTACTGTAGCTTTAAGTTGAGTAAAGGAAATCTGAACTATGTGTAAATCCTTCCTTTGCATTTAAATCTGAGAGAAAGACACTTAGAATTTTGATTCATCTGTTAACATTTATAAAATTCATTATTAGTTCTCAAACTTGTGTTTACATGGTGATAGTTTGTTGCTTTAGTTGATATATCATAAAAGAAATCTGCTGGTGACTTATGTCCCCCTTCTCAATCATCATTTTACTGTGTTTCTTATTGTTTGCTTTAACTGCAAACAGTTGGATTTTGGAAACTTTTTCTGTGATGCAGCAGCAAAAAACAGTCCAAAGCCAACTTTAATTTGCTCGTGCAGTCGACCATAGAGTAAAAACAGAAGTTTCCTTCTCCCCAGACTTTCTGGAACAACTGATCCTCTGTACGTCAAAAAAAAAAAAAAAAGGATGTAGACCCCAAAGGAGGGACCTGACTAGGAGATAGCTGGGTTTGCTGCAGTCTGGCAGTAAATTATTAAAGAGAGGCTTGCTGGAGGTGGGAGCTAGAAAGCTAAGGTGATGTAGAAGCAGGGAGTAGAGCAAACTGAGGTCTGCCAAAAGCTTCCCTGAGGTGGTGCTGGCACAGAGGGACAGAGTCACATAGGAGAGATTGCAGATTGACAGCTTGGTGGGCTTTCTGTTGAAGACAGACGGTAGGCGGAGAAAAGAGTCTAATTTGTGATGGTATCCTTTTACCCTTATGAGTTGATAGAGCAGAATAACAAGCAGAAACATTAAACACAGTCTGATTCATGGGATGGAATCACATAGGTGCAGAGACAACAGATGTCACAGCTTTATCACCAGTCAGGTACAAAGAAACAGAAACATATACAAGGTTGAGGGTTTTTCTTTATGCCTGAAGTGGTTCTTTCTCTTACTGTGTCAGGATTATACCAAAGTTTTAAATCTCTATGGCTTAAAAAACATGTTTTATGAGATTCGAGAAGAAGTACTGGACTGACCAGAGTTCACACAGTGTTAACCCCTCCCCTACTTGTTACAAGTTACTGCTGGTCAGTCAACTGAAAGACTGCAACTCTTTTTCTCATCTAAAGACAAATTTAGCTCTTTTAACAAACAGTACTTTCATAGCCACAAAACAGACAAATAGATGTGGAAACTAAACGAGCTCAGCTATTACTCACATGAAGGTAAACTAGTTTTAAAGCTAAAGCTGGATCTCCAGGCGTTACCTCCAGTCTGACCAATTAACCCAGAAAAACTAGTTTGTTTTAGCTGTGTTTCTCTATACAAACCACCCTAAACTGGTGTTTCATATGTTTCTTTGAGTTACCCTATGATGGTTGGAAAAAGTGTGGTCATGGTCTTGCATAATGGCAGCTGGCACTCCACACATCACCAACTGTTTTTAATCTGTCAATAATTTGGTTTGTCACATTTGGACGTATTCCATAAACCCTTGTGCAAAAGTTTGTCCAATGCATGGTCCTTTATCTGGCCACACTTAAAGCACCCATCTTAACTAATTACTCTCATTTAATTGTGACCATCAAGAGCATGGTGACCAAACATCCCCGATTTCCGGGGACAGTCCTCGTGTTGGACCACCTTTCCCCAGCTAAAGCTATCACCGGAGATGTCGCAGAGAGCACGAGCATGTTGCGCTCAAAAACAGTTTTTATGGTAGCTCCTTTCACTGCTGTTAACGCAAAGACAAGGAACAGACTTTAAAAAGAGAAGAAGAGGAAGCAGAAGTTTGTTGTCCCAACTGGTCACAACTGATGAGGATCTGCTCTGTTATGGTACTGTCAGTGAGTTAATCAATTCAGTTCTTGTATTTGGATTTGGCTGATTCTTGTGGTAAAGGTTTGGTTCATGCCCATGTCTTACAAAATAATAATAATAGGACTTCCATGTGTTTTGTTTTACTAAAGGTGAGGACTGAAAATGTAACATATACCAGTTTAATCAACAAAAAGTAAGACAAGACCATGGTTGCAGCTGGCATGAGTAAGAGGCTCGGTTTAGAACTGATTGGTGACCTTAAGTCTATGTTTGCAGATAATTATTAGTAGAGATAATATCATTTGCTGTGATTTATAAGCAAAAACTAGGCGTGCTTTTCAACTACTCATTTTGATCAATGAAAATTTATCATGAAAAAATATGAGTCAGTAACAGGAAAACAGTTACAGGAGTAAGAGATAACCACCTGTTTGATGATCATTTACTATCTTGCCTTTTTTTGTAGCTCCAAATATTTTGGCAATTGGCATTTTTAGTATTTAATCAGCCAAAAATAATAATTATAATCATTAATCATAATATGTATGATGAGATTATACCAAAATAACCCTAGTAACTGACCTTAGTAACCAGCCAGAAAACACCTGGATTATTCAGCCTGTCCGGTAATAAAAGACAGGAAGCAAAGGAGCTAGCTGAAGGTTTGGAAGTAATAGAGCTGAGCATAGAGCTCATCAATGGGAGATATTAAATTGCTTGTCTAAGAGGCACAACAAAAAAATGGTGCCAAAACAAGTATTATCAAATAAATTAAACATGTAACAGATTTTTTGAAGATGCCTAATGGTAAATTTGCTCACAGTAACAAACACATGTTTTTTAAATTTGAAGTATTTTAGAATCTTTGTATATTGCATAAATATTGTAATGATCAGAACAGATGGACCCAGAATTCAAACCAGACAACCAGTGCATAAAGCTTTGTTTATTGAAACCAAACTGCTGCAGGTAGTGTCACCGACTAGGGCAGGAACCTCTGTAAATGGAGACAGAAGATTAGTCATCAGGTTTGCTTTATGATGTGCATCAATCAAACGTAATGGTCACTAACCTTGTCTTAGTCCTCAGTCTGGGAAAAACCACGAAGTTAAGTTAGAGCTGGTTGACAGTGGCACGGATGTTGCTGTCACTGCTAAGGAAGTCCCAGAGAATAACTCCCGACGAGATACGATAACCCGTTGTCAGGCAGAGGGTCAGAACCTGGAAGACAATAGTGGGAGGGAGGAACAGGAGATCAAACCAGAATCCATGTCAGGGGCAAAGCTCAGAGTCAGGGCCAGGTGATCAGAAATCCAATGAAGCAACAGAGGGAAATCCAAGACTGTTCCAGGTTAAGCAATGACCAGGCAGACAAACAGATCAGGGTCAGTCAGAACAGACAGGCAGTCAGGTCAGACAGGGATTAGTTAGGCTCAGAAACAGGGACGGATCCGGTCAAGCAAAAAGGCAGCTAGTCAGGAATCAGAATGCTGGAATAGATCCTGCCAATGGCTCAAAATAATCTGGCACCGATGTTTGGTCTGAAGGCTGCTTATATATTGATAGATGCAGGTGGTTCAGATGAATAGCAATGAGAATGGGACGGAGCTGAGCAGGTGAGAATTTTGAGGAATCAGACCAGCATCAGTGCTGAGTATTAAACTCTCTCCTCCCCACACTGATACCTAGACACTGAAAAATGACTGAGCCTTACATCCACATGTCACTGTCCCTGCCAGGAGTCAGGTTAGCTGTGCTATGAGTTTATTATGTTGTTTAGGTGTAAAACTGCTTTCTTTTATAAGTACACTTCAGACAACAAGGTCCTGCGCTTTTCATCAGATGGAGACATGCAGGTGTCAGAGTTTCGAAGGAAATTTAAAGGTGACAGACATAAGCACATCACTTTGTCTCAGTTGCACAGCTTTTGTTTAGTTTGTCTTTTTTTCCTTGGGGAAAACAACCGATGCCTGAAACAGTAGTAAAGCTCTTAATCCACACCACATATTCAGTCAGCAATTCTGTCAGGAAGCTAATTGGAAATTAGCTTGCATGAGCATGACTTTGTACCGGCTGGCTTATTAGAAACTGGTCATTTTTAAATGTTGGACCTTTTCGTCACCAAGGAGTTTTTTTTATTTTTATGTGGGCTTTGCTCCTGTTAGAAGTCATTGGCAAGGATTCTGCACTCTTTCTTTCAGTAGGGATGTTATTCCATTTCTGTGTGCTGGGGACTGAGGACTGCTCTTCATGACTGTCTGTATGTTTTTTAGGGGTTGTTAACAAAACCTTCAGTATTGAATCACTGGATATTGTGGTCGGAGCAGCTCTTATGTCTGTTTATAGCTCTAATACAAGTAAACAGATATTTTGTTTTACAAAGTGTTAATATTTAAACCTATCAAATAAAACTCCTGGGAAGACAACAGAAAAGAAAAAACAAAATGTATCATCCACATCTCCAAAACAGTATTTTCAGAAGGTGTGTCATTTTAAGACTGATTACAAGGTAGGAGTGGTACTAGCACTTGATCAGAAACATATTTCATACAAGGTCTCAGCAAAATCTTATGACAAAATCTGAATAATTATATTTTTCCCCAAGTTTAGACAGAATATTTACCGTATAGTATAATTTAGGTTTAGTGAATGCGTAAAAAAAAAGCAAGCATATATTTTCTTTGCTTAAAAAAACAAAAAACTAATTTTATATATTTGTTTGCATCCCGTAAAGTTGTCTTAAACAGTAACACTTTGGCAAAAGGCCTGAGCTACGTTCTCACTAAAGTTTGTTGCAATCTTGGGACAATCCTTCTGATAGAATTGGTGTGATTAAGTCCAGTCAGTTGGCAATCTTTCAAATTCCACTTTTTCAAGTTTTCTATGGGTTGGAGATTGGGGCCACTCCAGAACATTGGAGGTCTTCTGCAACAGCAATCATTTAAAAATTGGATTATTTTTCCATATCTGTTAACTGCTGTACACAACAACCTTTAACCGCTTTCTCTTTAACGCCACACCACTAGAAACATAAAAAATTGTTTAATTTACCTACCATACCAGCATTCACCCATCTATTTTCCAACTCGCTTATCCTTACTGGGGTCACAAGAGGTGCTAGTACAGTACCTATCTCCAGCTGTCAATGGGCAACAGGTAGGGTACACCCCAGACCGGTCGCCCGTCCATCAAAGGGGGACACAGGGACACAGAGGACAAGCAACCAATCAGACACACCTAAGAAAAATTTTTTGAAAAGCCAATTAACCTAACAGTCAGAGTATGCACGCTCAGAGAGAATATGCAAACTGCATGCAGAAAGACCCTGGGCCAGGAATCTAACCCATAACCTTCTTCCTGCAAGGCAGCAGCGCTACCCACTGCACTACTGAGCAGAGCTTGCATGCCAGCATTTTTTTAATAACTGAACCACATATGATTGCTTGCATAAAAAGGTAATTCAGACAGAATCAGTAATATCAGTAATTTAGTATTGGGGCATTAACCATTTGCGAGACCTTTTGGAAGCACAGTCTGGATTATCTGATTCTTGGCAATGCTACCTCAATATGTAATGATCCTGCTCCTTTTTACTTGCATGTCTGTACCTGCTTCTCTGTGTGCTGCTCTTATTTGGCTCCTTGTTTCACCTGCGTCTCCCCTGCCGGTATCCTAATCACTCTCATTCATCCCACCTGTGATCCTTCCTTTATATTCTGCTCTCTGAGTGGCAAGGGCGGTCTAAATGTCTAGAGTTATTTCCCTGCCAGTGTGTTTGATCTCAATCACTGTTCTATCTCCTGGATTTCCCTGGATTTCAGATATTCTTCTAGCCTCTGATCTCTGGACATCGACCCTGCTTCTCCCTCCTAATTAGAGAATCTAATCTTGTCAACTTGTGTTGGTCTTACCGTGCTCAACTTTTTTTTGTCATATTCTGTTGCCTGTGGCATGGTCTGATTACATTTTCTGGTCAACATGTGGAATCACAAACAAGACTCAAAAGAAAGGCATGACAGTTTATTATATATCTTGGAGAGTCATGGCTCATCAAGGCGGAGTCACAAGGGAGAGAGAAACATTTAGGCTAAACTGACCAAAATGTTGGGAGTGGTTTAAAGCGGAATTTGGCTTACTGTAGGTGGGAGCAGCAGCATTGTTGGAGGGGTATAATCAATTAATATTGTGCTTTGCTGGCAGCTAGCTTCTCATACCCCTTTCTTACTGGTTGAAGAACCTGTTTAAACCTGGGAACAATGGGCTTTTATTAACTGTTGGAACAGCTCACTGACGCATAGAATTAAAATAAAATTAAAATTTATTTAACTGTCATTACATTGTTACTAGTACAAAGCAACAAAATTTACTCTCTGCATTTAACTCATCCCTTTGGGAAGAAGTGGGCTGCAATTGTGCAGCACCGGGGAGCAGTGTTGGGTCAAGGGTCTTGCTAAGGCACCCAAAATGTCTATCCGGATCAAATGACTCGCTGAGGGACCTACGTTAAAATCGCCTCGGTCCTGATCGGCAGGCTGTGGAAACACAAGAGCAGAGGTTGACCCACTAAATTACATGACACCATTGAACGCAATGTACGAACGTCAACACACCGTGCCAGTCACGTCTGCCAACAAGACGAAACATCTCTGTTTACATTTGTTACATTTCTGTTTACATTTGTTACATTTCTGTTTACATTTGTTACATTTCTGTTTACATTTGTTAAACATGGCACAGCACTGTTGGGAGGGATTTGGAAAGATAATAGAGTTAAATAGTAAAGCACACTATGCCCTGGCTTCCTTACATGGTGCTCTCCATTGTTAACTTTAATGATTTATGTCACACTGGAGACATCATTGCTAACATGGCATGTTGGTGTCACCACACACGGAACCGTGGGGGACAGACACCATTCAGCTTGCCAGCTAGGAGTTAGTCCCAGCTTTTTTTGTAAGTGGGGAGGAAGTCGATTGTTAGCGAGATGAAAAAGGCGTGTAAACCTGGTATTTTCACCGGGAAAGTGGCGTTATAGTGAGAGGTATCAAAAGTATTACATCATTGTCATTACTCAAGAAGTAAAGATACCAGGATTAAAAGAGGCTTTTGGAAGAAGTTCAAGTATTAGCTAAAATTTTGTACTCAAGTATAAGTATAAAATGACCTAGTTTAAAAACTGTTTAAAGTATTGAAGTAAAAGTAATGTGAAGGGGGGAAAAATATCACTGCGTACAAAAGCTTTTGTGTTATATAAAACATTAAATAATTAACACTAATACACTAGGCTGCCTATTTCAGCTGGATATATGTCCACTGCAAATTATTGCATTTAGTTCGATGGTAATACATTAAAGAACCCATATGTGCAATAGTGAGCAATAATGTGGTTCATGAAGCTCAAGATATGATGATTAATTGCCTATGGAGCAAAAAGTCAAACGTCAGCAGCCTTTTGAGTACCGGTAGTCTTTATTGAAGAGTAAAAGTAAATTCAAGCTTAGCTGCACTAACATTAAACCAAAGGTTACAAGACAGGACAGGGACCAGTAAATCCAAAACAGACTTTGTAACACTCATTACACAGTACTAGAGAAAAATTAGTTTTCAAAGTAACTGATAAAAACCTAGAAAAATATCCTGGTAACGCACAATAGGCTGTTTGGCCAGGGATACACAAAAGTTGTCTGGTCTTCTTGGCAAACAACCTCCTTGGTGAGCTCTGCTCAGGCATTCCACTAGTCTCCTTTAGGATATTTTTCCTCTTTTGTGACATTAATGTGATCTGTATACATTCCTGGTCAGACAAATAACTTATTAACCGATAGGGTGTCAGGATGCTTACTCTTCTCATCTAATCACTGTTACAGTTTTTTATCTGAATAGCACAGTTTGTGGGTTTTCTTCTCACCCATAGATGACAAATGGTTATTAAAATGAGTAACAAAGTTCGTCTCCTCCAGTTTCTAACAAAATCTAAGGAGTAGAAAGTACAGATGATTAAAGTTTAAGGAGTAAAAGTAAAAAGTCAAATGAATAATAATTACTCCAGTAATGTTTAGATAACCGAAATTTCTATTTATACTTCTTTATTTGAGTCAATCAGAGGAAAACTGCTGGAAACAGAGAGCAAAGGAGGATGGGCAGGTAAGTGTTGGTTGGAGACAGCATGTAGCCGACAACCGTGGGTGGTTCCAGAGCCAGCTCCCATCAGAGGAAAAAAGCCAAGTAATCTGAGCTGGGGTCAGACTAAACTTGAGGAGTCACCTGGAGATACAAGAAGCATTGAGGTAAGAAACAAGAAAATAAACTGGCATTCACTAACACACACAGCACAGGGCAAGGTTCTACCATGTGGGTGAATCACCTGGCAGAAAATCTCCAGCGGTCTAATTAGAGAAATCATGATCAGGTGTTTACCTGCTGCAATTCAGCCATCTCCAGCAGCGATCTGTGCAACATATACATAAGCTATGCGACACAAAGCGTTGGGACACACACATTTCTAGCAACACCAAAGGTACACTGTTGGGGATTTTAGTGATGAGGCAGTGCCATGATACCCGCCATGGATGTAAAGTCACAGTTGTTAAGCCTTGAACAAACAGAATCCAATTTTGTGTTTGATCTAACAGAAAATCGTGTCATTTGAGATCATGGCTCATTGAATGGCATTGAGAGTCAATGAGGATAAACACACCCGACATGATTTTCTGCACGAAGGCTCACATAGCTCCGACTGAAATACACCCCCCAGACTATGCAGCAATTCAGCTGCAATTTCAAGGGTCTGACAGCATAAGAGACGCGTTTGAAAAGTAAAAAAAAACATATGATTTGGGGAACACCCCCCCCCCCCCAAAGAAAAAAAAATCTCTCAATCTAAACAGCCTGGTTTGAAAAAAAAAACAAAAAAAAAACAGGATATTTTACCCATGGTTACCCAGAGTTAAGCAGGACAGAAAACGGAAGTACTGATCCTTTTTTTAACCTAGTAACAATAAAAAAAAAAAATACAGTACAGGAAATTGCAACAGGAGAACAGAACACCTTGCCTGTTCAGCCAGGCCAGCAATGCCCTCTAACAACCCCTCTTTCAGAGATATAGACAGGTACTGTGTATTGCAGGCTAACAAAGAAGCCAAACAACCCCCATTCCTAAGGGGATGATCCATTTGTACGGTTCAATTTGCATGTTTTCTGAGCCAAAACAAGGCTTTGTTTTTGGTCCACTCTATAAAGCGTAGAACTCAATGTTATTTCTGACATTTTAAATTGAAAAAAACCCCCAGAGAGGAAAAGAAAAACCTTCACACACGGAAAAAAAAAGCACAGGAGAGGTTTTTGTTTTGTTTTTGTTTTTTACTTTTTTTGAAAGTGCAGCTTATCACTTTCCCCACATAAAAAAAAAACAAACAAAACCTTCACAAACTTCGGGTAGACACAAAACAAACATAGAGATCCTCTTTGAGCCTCACAAAAAACAAACGAGGGGCAGACAATGGAGGTTAGCACAGCTTATCACTCCTTTTTATGAAACATAAAAACAACAAAAAGTTCAATCTGAAAAACTCACACGAAGAGAAATGACAATTAGGAGAAATTGATTGATACAATTACTTTGTCTATGGCGCTCAGACCTCGGCAGGAAACATAGCGCTTAATTTTGATAGATATGCATGAACAGGAGCACAGAATAGGGCTATTTTCTCCCAGACCTGAAACTGGTGGTGGAGTGGAGATGAAGTTGGTCAGTCTGTAGACTGCTGGTTAGTGAGACGGTCTGCTGAGCTTTATGGGGAGATCCAGTGGACTGCTTGAGCTGATACTAGAGCTTCACTCAGGGACCTGGAAGAAGGAAGTCCAGTTGGATAACACAGGTTGAGAGAACCTGTCCATGATGAGCAAGTATGAAGCGACAGTGGAGAGGTAAAACTCCCTGTTGGGAAGAAACCACTGGCAGAACCAGGCTCAACGTGGCGGTCATCTGCCGGACCGTTAAGATGAAACAGGGAACTCAGTAGGAGTCCGGGAAGAATGACACTGATGAAGCTTTAGCTACGATGGTGGAGGAGGGGCTGGAGGTGGGTTGAAACGGTGTCATCTGAATAAAGTCACACAGCGCATTCGCCGCCTGCGAACAGGAGCAGACAGGTGCGTATCGGAGGCCTTTTAAGATGAACTTTGGATGCCGATTGGCTTTTGTGGAGGTGTGGTTCAAAGTTGATTGGCTGTGTCGCAGGTAGATGTAAGAGAGCAATCAGTTTCTTCAGTTGAACTTGCGCCAAGGCTCCATTTAAACAAATCTCTTTCTTAGAATCACCTCTCATAACTTACCCAGTACCTCTATAAACCGTCCCAGAGCCTTTATTGCTGTGTTTCCTATTTCCTTTCTAATTATTCACTGCGTAAGAAAATAAAGGAGACATAAAAGACAGCATCACTTCAATTAATCAAACTTCTGTCAAATCCAACTGTCCACTTAGGAAGGAATAATTTCACATGCTGTTGTGCAAATGGAATAGACAACAGATGGAAATTATTGGCATTTATGTGGAAGGCAGCACAGCTCTCCATGTGCTCATCAGATGCACCATGACTGTCACTGGGTACCGTGATGAGATCCTCAGGCCACTTGTGAGACCATATGCTGATACGGTTGGCCCTGGGTTCATCCTAAAGCAGTACAATGCTAGACCTGATGTGGCTGGAGTCTGTCAACAGTCAGTAGAGATCCTCCATCAACCCCAGCATCATATTTCATGGTTCCACCAAGTCTCCAAGCACCCAGGGTCCATCAAGGTTCCAATCATCCAAGGAAACGTTGGATCAAAGTCTGTTTGTCTCCACCATTGTTCCAGGTTCCCTGGTTCTAAGTTGCACTGGCCTCAGTCCAACCCTGTCACCTTCTAGACTTCCGCCTAAAGCCAATGAAATATCCAGACCTCTAGTTTGAATCCGACCAGTTTCCAGACCTCAGATTTGATTTTCAAGACCTCTGCCCAATCTGCCAAATTACCAGACCTAAAAACATGTTCCAAGCCTCATTCAGGGTCCAAGCCTTATCCAGGGTCTAAGTCTCATAGTGTGTACTACCTGTTGCCTGGTAGAGCTCCAAGGCTCTCTCCTCACAGTTTTTGCCAGTCTATCTGGCTGCAGTTAATTCAAATTTGCTTCAGTTACAAATTAGTTTATTAGATGTACATTATTAGACATCTTCAATTGTTTCTGAAAGAATATTTATCATGGTTTCATATGTGTTAAAACTGACAGTTAACTTTGATTTAAGACAAAACTAAGATCCCTATGCTTTGGAGGAGCTGCAGAGATCCACAGATCAGGGAGAGCAATCTTTAGACAGGACATCTTTCTGTGTTATACTGTTTGCAGTTTGTTGGTAACCATAGGGGACACTGCAAACATGTGAAAAAGGAACTTTGGTTAGATAAGAAACAAAACTGAACCTTATGGCGTGCAAGCCAGTTACAACGTGTGTCGGAAACTCAATGAATTGAATTAATTTGATAATAGTGGTGGCATCGTTGTGCACCACTATAAAAAATTTAACTTCTTCTTTTGATTAAGATAAGTAGATTTTTTTTTTAATTGAGCAAGTAAGTGAGAGACTTTGCAAATGGAATAATTTTACATTTAACATAGAAAACAACTGTTGCAGTCTATTATTTTAAGTGTAAAATAACATAATATCTTATTTTAAGGGTAAAAATACTCATTCCATTGGCAGATCATCTTTTTAACCTACCGGTACTCAAATTAAGGGTAAATACACCTTTTTTAAGACATTTTTTTTTACAAGTTGTTGTTAACTTTTTGCAGTGTGTGGGGTTGCTTTTATTCCAAAGGAATAGGGAGACTAATCACAGTTACAGTAATAGGAAGCTAGGTTGACCTAGATGTAAGACACCCTTGGAACAAACCTGTCAAAGGCTAGCAGGGTCAGAAGGACCTCTGGAACAAGGGTCAGACTGGCCAAGTCAAAGTCCAGACCTTAATAATGATCAATTTCCAGATTTAAACGTTGATGTTAATTTATAATCTCTGACAAATCTCACTTAGCCTAAGGTATTTGCAAAAAAGCCTAAAACTTAAATCCTTGTCTTCAGCTCTTTCTGCTTTAAATGCTAACAATGTACGCTCTACAGTGTGTGTTTCAAATGCGAATGAACGACACACCTTTCAGATTTTTCATGATTAAAGCATATAGCATTCCATTTCATAAACACATACTTCTATGCATTTTTCTATGTAATTCTAATGAAATACATTTCACAAAGTACATGTTTTTTTGTATCATGATAAAATGTGACCAAGCTCAAGAGGTATAACAAGTCCCTTTTTATCTGTGAGGCAATTAATCGTAGCTGTGATTTGCACCCCTGGTGAAAGATCTTCCCATGAACGCCTCATATGCATCTATGCAGGGACACACAAGGAAATAAATCCCACTTTGTCCTTTCTTCAATACATCCATCAAGACAAACACAGTAAATTTAGCTGTTTTTACATGTAAAAGCCTTCTGTTGTCTGTGGTTGATGAGCTAATGGGTTAGTTGATTCACAAACCGCTATATGGTTAAAGAATAACAGCATGCTTATTTATATATAACTCATGTACATACCATTTGTAAATTACCTACGCAATATTTAGGTTCCTCTGAAAATGGAAATAATAATGAGAATCTACCTCATCATTCATTTAAGAAGACCCAATCAAGCTGTAAAATTGATGTAGTGTCTTTGGATTCCTAGTGCAAGTTTCTTTAAGAGACAATAAATTACAATTATACTCTTTCACTTTATATTTAATGTGTTTTTTTCCAAACTCTGGTGAGCAGTGGTATAGTATAAGTCAAGGCGCCAGGTCTAAATTTAACTGGAGTTGTCAAGACAACATGCAAAAAGGAACATAGGGTTTCTAACTAAAGCTAATTAAAAAAAACAACAACGTCAAACAGCTAAATCAAGGTTGTGATCAATTAGACGTGTTTGATATAGTTATAAATTTGGCCCGATGAGCTCAGCATAGACATTCCAACATAGAGTGCCATGCAAAGGTATTTAATAGGCTTTGAGTCTTTTCAAATTATAAAGTTCTATTTAGGCCATTACTTTGACTGGGCCTTTAAAAAACATGAATATGCTCTGATCTAAACCTGGGGACTAAAACTCGTTAGTTTTTGAGGGCTGAGGTTCTGGAATATTTATCATAGTTTTAAGGAATTTTAGTTTTCTGAGGACTCCAATGAGGTAGTGAAAAAGTTGGCAAAGTTTATATTGACCAAGAAGCTATGGTGGCAGAAGCTTGTTACAGACGTTTTGTCTAGGAATGGCTCTGGGGGTTTTGATTGAAGAGTCTTCATTGCGTAAGGAGTAAAAGATAAGGAGTACAGGATAGTATTTATGAGGTTAGCCAGGGAAGGAATAGTTGAGTTTACCAGTGGTGTGGGTGGGGCTTGTTCTGTTTTTCAGTATTGTCAGGTTTCTTTTATCATGACTAACTGTATGTGCTCTCTTAAGTCCACTGACATGGGAACTGGCACAGTGATTTTGTGCCTGGCTGTGTCTTTTTTGTGGACTGTGCCATCTGTGGACCGGGTTGACAGTAGCGTTTTGCATCTCTGCTTCTGTCTCCTTGAACCCCAGTTGCCCTCGGCACTGAGCCTGGTTCTGCTGGAGGTTTGTTCATGTTAAAAGGGAGTTTTTCCTCTCCACTGTCGCTACAACCATGCTTGGTGTGAGGGATTGCAATGAGTCGATGCAATCAGCTGGTTTTCCTTAAATAAAAAATATTGAACCAATCTGACTTCATGATCTGGTTGAACTGTCTCTGAAATGCCTTGAGGTGACATGTTTTGCGAATTGGTCCTATATAAATAAACTGAAATGAATCGACACAAACAGAATCAGGAGAACTCTATTGAAGTATTCTATTAAAACTTACACTCACCGGCCATTTTATTAGGTACCCCATGCTAGTAACGGGTTGGACCCCCTTTTGCCTTCAAAACTGCCTCAATTCTTCGTGGCATAGATTCA
>NW_015150743.1:683606-687904 GCF_000732505.1 Cyprinodon variegatus
GAGCAGTTGGACAGGTGTACCTAATAAAGTGGCCGGTGAGTGTATATTTAACAGAGAAAAATCTATTGTTTTGCCTCCACTTGATAGTAATGAATTAAATTGTGTTGAACCATTCCATAACATTCAAATAACATACAAGTTTAAGGGTCTAACCAAGAAAATGGGGGGAAAACAATAAATTGTAATCTATGCTTCAATCGACTGCAGTTTATTTAAACTTTACTATTTTGTTGTTGCTGACATTTTAGGGGAGTTTCTTTTCTTTTATTTATTGGATGGAATTAAAGGCAACTACAGTAATAAAGCATTCTGTTTTATCATACTTAGAGTCAGATACTTATGTCAATGTTTGGAATGGTAGAGATACAATAGCTGGTTTCAGTGCGACTTTAACATGGAATCCAATTTTTTTTATAAACACATTCAAAGATCTTCAGGCGTGATATGCTGTAAATATAAGGAATCCAAGGTAAATGTGAAATTTGCAGTTTGATGGCTCCTACAGTATATTTTAGTGTGGCTTTACTGTAGCCTCATTGTGCCTTTCGGCATTTTCACTTTTATTCTTTCATTTTTCATTTCAAGCTGGACCATATATCAGATTGGCTCTGTAAACTGAGACGAATACCCCAGCCGTTCCCTCATTTTGCCTAGAGGAAAAGTAAAAATATGGACAGTTTGGATGTCCATCTATTTCTCACTTCTTTCTAAACCTCTAAAGAAAGCAGGTGAATGTGTCTGTTGATACTGCACCAAGAAGGGTGGAATAAGGATTTCTGATTAATGAGGTAATGTGCCTATATCCCTAAAGCTACAAAGTAGTTAAAAACTTTAGCTGGTCAAAGTATTTTACTGCTTCTGGAGCTGACACAAGAGCCTTTTTAAAAGCATAAGCTAGAAGAAAATTTTAGGACATCTACAATGAATGACATTAAATTTTGTTTTTCAGAAACTTTAAAGAAACTTACCATGACTTCAGTTTAAGTGGAGAAATAAATAATGTTGAGAAATATGTAAGGGCATCAAACGATTCTGAAACTAAAAAGTAAAATCCATCCAAGGACGGTTTCTGGTGACCTTTTAAATAAGAGGTTCATGCTGCAAAATGTGTCATTCTCAGCATGGTTCCTGGGACACAACAGGCATTGAATCATCTCTGCATCCTTTCAGTGTCAGGGGATAAGCAAACATTTGTTGCAGGATTGTGATCATAAAATGTAGACAATTATATTTCAAATCATTCAGAGACAAATTTGTAGAATGTTTCTTATTGTGTATGCGATGCTTTTTATTCATACATGATTGGCACTTCAAAAGCAGTGTGTCTGGAAGAGTCTGATAGAAGTTTCACACCTGAAGAGACTGTAGCAGATGTACTGCACCTCATATGGGTGTACAATATGTATGTCAACACAACACAGCAAATAACAAAAAATGAAAAACAATGACAAAAACAGAAATATTGAGAAAATTCAAGCACACAAAAACATAGCTTCACTGATGAGGGGCAGGATTGCTTTCTAATTACTAAGAGATTTCAGCTGGTGTCTATGCTTTCCATGCCTTTTTGCACCTTTTCTGGTCAAACTGTCATGTCAATAGCACCTCCAGAAATATATTTACTGAGAAAAATTATGTTCAATACTTATTTTACCTGCTGTATGTTTGCAATGTTTAATCTGTCCCTGTCCAAATGCAGTTTGTGGACTACAATGCTGATATCTGCGATGATGGTGCTGCTGATGAAGCTCCTCAGAAATGACTTTAGCACAAAAAAGTCTTGAGTTCAGCATCCATTCTTTGCCTGCTTTGTTTGTCAGAGTTGCTAGGCCCTGAGTAAATGGTGGTGATGGTCGGAGAAGGCTTGACTAGTTCCAATCTATAGCTGAACTCTTCTGGCCCTGTTATTCTCATGGCCTTCATGGGATCCAGTCCAGGTAGGCTGGGATTAATTTGGGCTAAATTAGACCACACCGGGACTAGAACAGGCAGATTGCTCCACACCGGAGCACAGGAAAAGGTAATCACCAAATCCTTTCCAAAAAGTTAGCAGCATGACATTCTCTAAAATAATTTGCTATGCTGAACCATTAACACTTCTATCCACAGGTAGGAGTTTACATAAAAAAAAAAAAAAAAACTCACTTTCAAATCTTGGTGTTTTTCTTGATGTTTCCCTTAAACTGTGGAGACAGATGAGAGCAGTGTTGCAGTTTATTTTTTTTTTTTTATGTCAGACAACTTGGTAAGGTTGAATTTTTACCTGCAGGTTGACTACAGCAACTCCCTGTACCTTGGCTTGAACCAGACCTCCACCGTCTCTAGTTGGTACAAAACGCTGCAGCTTGTTTACTGACTGGCATGAAAAAAAATTTGCACATTACCCCGATGTTGGCTTCTCTTCATCTGCTAAATGAAATGTGAAGTTTACAGCTCAGTGTTGTTTATTACCAGGTCTAGACTTATCTACACTTATTGTAGCAGCTCTTAGACTCCAGAATCACCTACCTTTTAACATGAAATCTGCACAGACTCATTTTTTTTTTTTTATTAACTTGCTTTTATTGGGTAATCAGCAAAACGTTTAGTTTAAAGTTGGTTTATTTGTGGGTTGTAAAAACTTAAATGAATTACTTCAATTGGTAAATTTTCAACTTAAATTGATAAGTTTAATGTTGTTGTTGTTACCAATTAAAGCAATTAATTTAGGTTGCAGCATATTTTTATTTTTAGAGTGCAGTTTACATGCTAAATTAAACTTTGTTATCCAGTTGTTCTTATTAACCATGTAGGAGTTGTTAGCAGCAGTATCATCTTTGCTGTTGTTTGAGGAAAAAGCTTTGGATGCTGCCATGTAAAAATGATTGATAAGGTTTGTATGAAAGATATTAATTCACTTTTACTTCTGCATTGCCAATTAACAATGTCAACTCAAGGCATTTTATGTATTAAGCAATTCAATCAAATCATTCAGACATATGTATATATATTTAAAAAGAGTTCTATCTCAGAAAACCCAGCAGATTGCATCGAGTCATGGGCCTGCAGAATCAGAATGAGCAAACTGAGCCTATTGACAGATTTACAAAAACATTTCCAGTTTAAAACGACTTGTTCTTGGTAAACGGTGTCCCTAGAAAAATTGTATCCAATGTTGCAAGTGTAATTTTTCTACGATAGCAATGAATAAAGCATCAATGAGCCTATTGTCATCAGAGGAGTTATTACTGCAGCTAGTCACACGGCTGTTATTGTTATAGGGCAGAAGAACAGCTAATTGTGTGACGATTAAAAGCAGTGAATATATAGATATATTTAATTTTGACTGGGCTGGTGTTTCAAATGATAAAGGTTTGGTTCGCAACAGGAAAAAATGACTCTTATAATCAATTTTCCCTGTGAACAGGCAAAAAAAATAGGACTGGGTGCTTCTAGTTTTCCTATGAAGCCAAGGACTGAACTGCAAAAAGACAAGAAAAGAGCAAAGGAAGTAGCTGCAGCATGACAGAGACAGGATGAAACAGAATTATTTTAAAAACTTCTAAGCACAGCCTGTGTAAACAATGTTCACAAAAGGGATTTTTTAGAGCTGAACAGCAAACTTTACTTTGCAATTTCACAACTAAATATTGATATATAAATATAAAATTGTTTAGTCAATTTATTATGGTTATTTGTGAACATAAACTTTCGGGCTAGGAAATATAAAAAATGCTCCAAAAGCATGTAAAGAAAAAATGTAAAGAGAAGCAAGAAAAAAAACCTGTTAGTGCCAGGGAAACCGTGAAAGGAAAATAAACCACACAGATGATTAGGCAAAGATTATTAATTACATTAAATGTCTATTACATCTGCTGTAAAAGATAAGCTTAAGTTAAGCTTCAAATTTAAAAGTATTGTATTTTTGTTATTTGATAAAAGGAGAACCCTCGACATTTAACTGCTGAGGAAAACAGGTAAATGATTTTAAAACCTAAATATTTCTTGAGGGTCAAGGATGACCCCAGTTTGTAATCCAGTAATAACAAACTCCTAAAGAGAATCTGAAACAAGCAATCTTAATTTATATTTCAGTTTGGTAAAGGCTTATGTTCTAGAGGGTTTTTTAAGAAGTGTAATTATATTACAGTAGTAGCCATTAAAAATGTCCACACTTTCCTTGATGGACCCTTGGCCGGTCCTTGGTTGGTCCTTGGCTGGTTTTCGGCCCTACAGTTCCTTTTTAAACATCAACTTTTGTACTAAAATATTCTGTCATGATTTGTGGACATTAAAGGAATAGTACACCCAAAACATGA
>NW_015150743.1:690528-692132 GCF_000732505.1 Cyprinodon variegatus
CAGTGGCTGGAAGTTGGAGGGGATTTTGCTGGGAGCTGCAGGGAAATGGGCTGCTTTTCGGCTGCAGTTTGACTGGGAAGGGCCATCTTGAATGGCTGCTACTGTAAGTCTCCATTTCAAGATAGAGGAGGAGAGACCAGAAAAACAGACTGATGGGAAGACATAAAGAAAGAAAACAAGACAAGATATTAGACAAAATAACTGGGAAAAAAATAGAAAAAGTTGGAAGAGTAAAGAATAAAGAAGGAATGCGCAGGATGTTGGGGAGTAAAAGGAGGAGTGAAGATAATGTAGAAGACTTACTGCATGATGATTGAATCGTGCCCCCACCACTAATGTTAGTACCCTATCACTCAAACTACCGTAACTTTTTGTTATATTTTTATTTTTTATTATATGAAATATCAAGAATAGACATTATATTATATATTTATACTTTGCTAAATTATTGGTGAATTTGAAGGCTTTAAGGGGCTTTTGAACAAACAAACAGAAGTATCAATGTTGAAACTTTGGGTGGCTGACCGCCACAAAGGTTTGCAGAAATATGAAAATCATGTCATGTGTTTATATTCTGCCTCCAAGTAAAACTTTACCACCTTAATCTATTAATGCAGTTGCAACTCTTTTGGTTGAGTCTACCATTTCATCACATTTAGTGAAAGAACTTTTGAATTTCAGCTTTCTTGCATCAAAAGCTGGACTTATAAAGTCTTAATTCAATAATAAATGAATAAATGTTTTCTTTTCCTCGTGTTTCAGAATTATATGGCTTATGTTGCTGTCGCAAAAGTTTTAAATATTACACATTTAAGTATATTGCATAATGAAGTTTAAAAAAAATAATGGATCAACAATAGCTAGTATGCTAAATACCATGATATTCTACGGAGCCACGAAGAAATGTAAGACCATTCAGCAATTTGTTTTGGGAGCTGTAAGTGAGGCATTTTGCTTTCATTTGCAATCGCTTGAGGTTTACCACACCAAAATTACTTTAGAGTGAAATCAACATGTTTAAATGATTTAAAATCTGACACTTTACATTAAAGTAGCTTTAAATTTCAACCAAAGATGCCTTATTGGATCATGGAGTTAAAGGATTGGTTAAAAAGTCCCAACAGGTATTCACTGCAAACTGCAGCAGCTTTATCTGCTTGAAATATGTTATAAGTTATTTTTCAAGCGTATGCAAATTTCCTTTTCTCCATCTTTCATATGTCCTGCATAAGAAAAAAAATCTCTAACTAAGGCAAACCAAGTACTACTGTTTTTGTCTCCTTAAGTGGAACTGCTTCTGATTGGACCCGATTTCTACTACTGTCCTTAAACTAGCAATCAGCTGCTTAAGAATCATCTACTTCTGATAATGAGTCTTACGAGTGACCTGATTATAATACAGTTTCTGCTTTGACGGTTCATTAGAATATTTAAAAAAGGATCATCTCAGAAAATAAAACATTAAGCCCCTTTGTTGCTAGGGAACTTCCCAAAATATATCTTATCAGTTTATTTGACTACAATCAAATGTTTGATGAACAGGCTGGGTGAATCTTTAAAGCTACTGTGTGTAATTTTCAGCGACATCAAACGTCCAGACCGCA
>NW_015150743.1:692880-700424 GCF_000732505.1 Cyprinodon variegatus
AAATATTAAGGTTAAGAGGCTGAGCTCGTAGATGATGATAAATAACATAGTTATGTATAATATATTACATTTCTGACTGTATATCCCTGTAATTATTACACACTGTAGCTTTAAAGAAATAGTTTTCCAAAATCAAATTTAGCCATCTTCAATATGTATCCCCAACTTTGTGGGGTGAACTGAGAAAACAGCATCAGAGAGCACTCTGGATTTACACAGACTCTGCAAAAGGAATAATTAAGGAGATACCAGATGCACCACATAGGATGTTACCAGATCCCCAACAACTTTGTTTGCAAAAGAGGGTAGTATAAGGTTTATAAGGAATGGTGACAATATTTTTGATGTTGGTGATTAATTTTAAAGCTGGATTTTGTCGTTTTTGCTAAAATAAAATGTCCTAAAATTAAATAACTGTTTCATCTTTCTTAAATTTCCAGTAAATAAATGTGTTACTATAAAACAGATCGAATAAACGTACCTGTTTTGTGTTTTACCAGGGGTGTCATAAAATGTAGAAGCTGTACATACAGCCAAACAAAAACTTCAAAGAAGGTGAACACATCTCATCTCTCATTGGGTTTTAGAAACAAGAGATCCTCAAGAGAACAGATACTGTACATAACCCTGTGGGTCAGCCGTCTATGTATCTTGTCTGTGATTTACCAAAGAATGGAAATAACATTTTTTTTTTTTCAAGTTTTTAATCAAAAATGAAGAAAGTCAGACAGGAGTTGTCAAGTAAAAAGCCAAAGTAATCTATTTTTAACGCCACTCCTGTTGTCAGAGGGTAGGCCCTGTGATGACCTGGATGTTGCTCCTGGAAACACTGTCAGATTAGGTTATTTATGTCTTGGCAAAAACAAATTGGTCTCTAACCCTGCATGCTTCACAGTGGGGTATACCTCATTCCCTTCTGTTTGATCAGTGTAATTGCTCATGCAGCCACATTTCCAATACCTGCTCCCTTTTGCCCTTTGAAACCAATTAAATTAGGCCGCTTGTGTTTTAATTAGTAGTAACATCCTCTTGGAGTACATCTGTATATTTTTTTTTTATTTGTATCTCTTTATCCATATCAGTTTGTCTCAGTTCAATTCAAAAGGAAAAGAAACTCATATTTTACTTTACATTGATCTGCTGCTTTAAGTAGTGAATATTACAAAGACCAGCATCATAAACAGAGATTAGACATCCTTGTTGCTATTAGAATAGTTGCTTTTTTAAGTTATTTATTGCAAAACATGTTCTGTGTTATACTATCTAAACTAAACTCTGGCAGCATGTTAAATAATTAGGAGTGAAAAAAATGTTTTAAAAAGCTAATTTAGGATACTGCTAATTAGGGACCAAAAACAAAAAAAAACTTTTGAGACGCAATTTAATTGCTTCTCAGTGATCAGTAAAACAATCTGAAAAAAAAACAAAAATGGCATTGGTGTGTAGATTATCTTTTCTAACTTGACTTGTCAAGTGCTGTTTAAAGTGAACAAGTTTAGCAAGGAGGCGAAGGAAAAAAACTCATTACCAGGAGACGATACAGGTGAGATTCTCCACCCCTGGAGTAAAGGTGAAACTGATTGTAAAGATGCAGAAACCTACATACCTACCCACCTTACTACCAACCAACCAAACATGTAGATCCTATAAAGACAGGCTTAATTTTTCCTAAAAATGATTTCTAAAAACAGCCAACTTAAAGAGACAGTCATGAGCAGTTTATTTAATGCATTATCTCCTTTTCTAGATGCTGCACCTTATCACTGTGGGAGTATGACTCCACTTAGATCCCCAGTACCTAAAAACAGCCCATTAATAAGCTTAGTTTGGACTTCTGTACTGACCTTTTCATGATCCCAGAACAATTTCCAGTGGGAATCTAGATGATCTTGGTTCCCTTCTGATAAAAGAACAGACTTAAAGAGATGGATTCTATTTGTATCGGAGACAAGAAGGAAAACATGTCTTGGGGAAAAAAAAGGAAAAGGATGTAGAATAAGATGGAGGTGGCTTTTCTCAAAGATGTAACAAAAGAAGTGGGATTCAATAGGAATACATATTTACTTGATCGAACATGATTTGAACTATAAGAAGAAACAGTTGTTTGTCTGGATCGCTGTGTTTTCAATACAATGTAGATCCAAAGGAGTCATTATACTCACTGCTGAGTTTGAGAAAAGAGGTTTCAACAAAATGCACTGGGTCAGATTCACATCTCTCACACCTATACAAAGGATGGTTGTTTCACAACAATGTCTTCAACAAGGCTGCTTTGGAATTAAAGAAGACAAAACTGGGAACAATAAATCCCCAAAGTTTCAAAACTTTCTTTGTGCTTTTTTTGTCTGAAAATCATTCCAAAGCATGTACGTCTAAACGTAATTATGTTCTTTATTTTCTATAGGGTGCTGGTTTTAAACTGTGTATATTTCATAGGTAATAGCTAATAACAATAATGATAATTTCATAATTTTCACCAATATGTTTTTATATGAATGAAATATTGTTTAACTTTGCCTTTACAGGTAAATTGTCAAGCTCAGAACAAAAGGACCCAGTTTTCGAAGCGGGGAGACATTTCAAACATTTTATTTAAGACGGAACTGTAGGGAACAGTGTCACCGTTTAAGACAGGAACTAACACAGGTTAGTGACCACATCTATCTGGTGAAGGAAGATAATGAACATAATGTGAGTCACTAACCTGGTCGAAAAGTTCAGTCCATGCCCAAAGGTTTGTTCCAGCCAGTCAGCTGCCAACAAGACGTGGTGGGCGCTGCCCAGAGAGTCTCAGATGCTGAAGTCCTGGAGGTCGGAGGACAGGCAGGTGATCAGAACAGAACAGAAGAAGGAAGGCAGGATAGCCCATAGGGCGAAGCCAAACCCAGTGTAGAGGACGTGCTCAGGAGTCAGAGCCAGAAGATCCGAGGACCGAAAGGACTGAAGGGATTTCCAGGACAGTGTCAGGAATCAGTTCCAGAATAGTTAATAAGGCAGAATCCAGAAGGAGTCCGAGGACAGGTCAGGCACACAGATCAGAACAGGAACAGGCAAGCTAAGAGGTCCAAAGGCAGAACGAGTCAGGATCAGTAACACTCAGGTACACTAGAGAACTCTTACCAAAGTGTAAAATAATCTGGCACTAATGAATAGTTGAAGGCTGGTTAAATAGAGGCTGAAGCAGGTGGAAAAGATGAATGGTAATGAGAACTGGGTGGAGCTAGGTAGGTGATTGAAAAGAGCAATCAGGCCAACAATCAGCGCCAAGATCATGACAGTATATAAAACTCTAGCGATGAAAACCCCCTCTCGTGTTTGTTTAAAGTGTTTTAAAAATGTTTGAATAAATTCATGATTATTAACATTCTAACTCTAAAATGACACAGACGTTCTCCAAAAAAATCTATATTTTAACTTCCATATCCATCCTCTTTTGTTCAATTTGTCACATTTCGAGGACTATGATGTTGGCACTAACATGTGCACTTTGTCATAAGTTCTGCACGACTCTTAAGTTTGAAAGCAAGTCATCACTGGCAAAATTACAAATACCTGCTTTATAACCTGGTTAAATTTCCTGAGCTAAAACTCATAGTGAATTGAAAAAAGAAGTTAAGAGATGCCAGACACAAGGCAAACAATCAGAAGGTCACCATTGAAGCAAATTGCATTTAATGAACCTATTTGGCCCTTAATGCATGAGAATGATCCCAGACCAGGTGTCAATATAATACATGGACATAATTTTCAGTTGGGAGGTTTTTAGATGTAAATCATCTTTTATTGACCTAATGTACTTTTCTTATCATCTGCACTATGGGTTTTCATTCCCTGGAAGGACCAACCATTAAAATTTAAGTTAATAGTGGAAATAAAAAACTTATATCAGTGCAGTTTAAGGTGAAATCCAGCCAATACAATGTGATGATGTTAGTTTTACAGTTCACTGTATAAGCCTTGAGTCATAAATCATTTCTTTACTTTTGCTTTCTAATAACAAACCCAAGTACCTTTTGTAATATAGATCAGTATTTCACCAGAATTGCAAAGATTTAAGATATTTAATTTTCCAGACTGAAGGATTGAGACAGTTTTAACACAAGTTTCATACGAATAAGACTGTTGCTCCTACCTCATATATATATATATATATATATATATATATATATATATATATATATAAACATACAGAGGGGAAATATTCTCTTGATGAATCTTCTGAGAATTCAGGCTAAGACTACTGTACGTTGAGGCAAAAAGAAAAAGATAGAAGGAACATGTGAGAAAACTGGTTTAACATCTTTGCCCAATGCGGTGTGTTTATTGTCCCTGCATTTAGTATCATATTATAATGACAGTGCACTATTATAGCATACGATAAACAGTTGCCCTGAAAGCCAAAAACTTACTGAAACATTTCAGAAAGTCGATGACTGTAAATGAACTTGTTTTCTAAATATAAGCAAGTTGGATCAAATCAGCAAATGCTTGCAAATTAAAACCACAAATGCCTCAAGGCTGTTTTATTTTGTTTGTTTCTTTTTCTGTGAGATTTTATATCTCGAATCCTCCATTTTCGCTAGAATTAAAAATAAACAAAAACCTCCTGGTCCAAAAAAACAACAACTAGATTAGTTTTCAATTTCATGAGGCACAGGAAAATTCATGCTATTCTGTCATGTCATGCGTGTTAAGTAGCAATTACAATAATCCAAATGGGGGAGGTGTAAAAACAACACAGATTGTTTGATCAAAGATATTTAGAAATTAGAAATTTGGATTTTCATAAGTTTTGTAATGTCTGTTTTTTTTCAACAATTGGTAAATTATGTGTAGATATGAAAAGTTTTTCCCAAAAAATGCAGATAAGTGGTGAAATTGTCATAGCAAATAAAGAACATGAATTACCTAGAATACATACAAGGACCTGCTGAGTATAAGGGTGCAGAGAAAGTACAAGGCAATGCAGACTAGCCATGATTAACTCGGTGGGAGATGTGTCATTTCAGGCCGCGCAGTTCTCAGGCCACCAACAGGCCATTTCCAGTTCAGACATTCAAAACTGATACTTTCTCAGGGCCTTCATCAAATCCCTGACCTCCACCTTACATATTAGATAGTCTCATAAGACTTTCTTAATTAGCTTGTCCACAGGACTGAAACAGAAAACAACTTGGAGTTTAATATTTGTGATACCTATCTCCAGTACAAGAACCAAAACATCCTTTAAATAAAAATACAAAGTTTATTGGACAAGTGTTTGTGTGTTTCATCACTTTTAAACCCAGTTAAAATATAAACATGATTTGAAATCTAATTGGTTGTTCAATTGTCTTTCTGTTTGCCTTTTCAAACTTAGATCAATTTTCACACTTTTCAACAAAAATGCAACATAATGTCCTGTTGCTAATTAAGCTATTCCAAAAAGTGAGCTCATAAAGCACAATTAAGAAATAAATCAATTAATACAAACATTAGTAGTAGTAATGTTTCCAAGGATGCGTCATACCGAACCAGCTCTCTTAAGGAGCTGTTGGATTTTGATAAATTGATGTTTACAGGGTATTTTTTATTGCTGTTCAGACTGAATCAAATAAATCAATCTAGGGACTTCCTGAGCTAACGTGTATTTTTTATGTTGAAGTCAATAACTTCAAGGCCAGAGCTATTCAGTTTTCTAGGTAATGCTGATTGAGTCACATGGATATATTTGGACTCTGCTGCTATGTCCTCCTAGTAATAGCCTGTATGCTGAACCAAGGGTAATAAAAAAGGTTGAATTTGTAGTTTTATCTTAAGGCAGGAGTTATGAGTCTGACACAGACAAAGGGGGGAAAAAACTTGACAAACACATTAAATGTGATAAGGAAATGCCCAGACAGCATGTCGGGTATGCAAACTGCCAACTGACCTTCATTGATCTGAAACTCTAATCATGTCATTGACAAACACTCACACACACGCACACACACACACACATCCTTTCTCAGGGGTCCCATCAATATCCTTTATTGAGAAAGCTCGGTGGCAGTTTGCATCTGGTCTTAATTACACATAGAGGTTGAAGGCTGGATCAGTCAGAACAAAAGGCGGGCTGAGAGAAAATAAGCGCTGCCTGTCTTAGCCTCAATTAGGACAAACACATTTATGCATAAACACCCTTCAAACTCAACAATTAATGTAACCTTTGATTGTTGCAGGAGTAGGAATTATGATTCAAGCAGAGAATAACAGAAGTCGCATACGTGAAAGAGATAAGTTCTTTTTTTTTTTAAGTTCTCAAAGAAATCCACAAGTTCCCCTCACTGAGATAGATTTTAAAATGAAAACCCATTATTTGAGTTGCTTTTGGTGTACTGCTTGAGCATCTAGTGAGGACTGCTTGAAGCACAGCTAAATCATTTGAGAAACAATAAAATGATTCCATTTTTTGTTTGCATGCAAATAACAACCCCATGCAATCCAGCAGACATGAGATGGAAAACAGGAAATCCCAGCTTGCACATAAAGAAGATTTAAAGCTGCAATATTTCACAGTCAGGTTTCCAATTGTGCTTTGGTTGTGTAAACTGATATATTTTATCCCCCAGAAATAGTTAAACTGGTCTTAAATCCATTTTTCTTTATTTCAATTGTTCCTTGCGTGCTCCAGAGGGCTGTCTGGGAAACTAGTCACATCAGATCTACATTATTCATGACAAACTGCCCCAACAGAGAGAGACAAGGTGTCACAATGTTCTCATTGAAAGAATCAGACACAGCTCAAAAGATGCTGCATTCCTCATGCTGAGTCTTCAAATTTTACAAATGATTTGTTAAGAAAACAGAGAAAGAACCTGGTCTGAAATAGCAATAACCCTTAGCGATTGTGGTTTATTACCACAGAATTTGAGGAGTAAAGGGGAGCCATCTTTAATAGCTTAACTTAAGGTTAAGCTATTAAAGATGGCTAACCTATTAACATATTAAAGGTAATAAACTGTTTCTCTGCTTCTGTCTTTGAACCCCAGTCAGCCTCGGCAGATGGCCGCTCACACTGAGCCTGGTTCTGCTATCTGTTAAAAGGGAGTTTTTCCTCTCCACTGTCGCTACAAAGCAATCTTAGTGTGAGGGATTGCATTCGAGTCCGCTGGAAAACCATTATCACTGCAATGAGTTTAACAACAAGTAAGACTGAGAGGATTATCATGAGATAATCATCTAGTTCAAATCTAAAAGCTTTAACTTATATTGATCTTAATGGGTTTTTAATGTTGTTAAACAAAAGAAATGACTGAAATTAAATTAAATAAAAACTGTACAGACCAAGCATGGTGATGGCAACATCATGCACTGGATCTATTCTACTGCAAGCGGTTGCAATAACAGTGCAAAGCAGCTAGTGGTAAGTTATTTGAACTTGCTTAAAATCAACATTTGAAATTTGAATAAAGCAGGCAAATGATCTTAAGATTCAAATGATCCTGTGTTTCTTCTACGGGGCCGCCTTTTACAGATGCTTTTTGTCTCTCTTCTTCTGTCTCCTTGAACCCCAGTCGGCCTCA
>NW_015150743.1:701065-710174 GCF_000732505.1 Cyprinodon variegatus
GCCAACAAACTAGCGATTGCGAGATCTCCCATTACGCTCGAAAGTAACTAGTTGTTTAAGTCTACATGAAATCTATACCCTACACAGACTAATGAAATACTATCTGTAAAATTATCTATGTAAACAAACCTCATCACTTGAGAAGGTAGGTGATGCGGATGTCGTGGAAGACATTTTGTCCCGTAACGCTCGCCGTACTGGTGGGGGGGAGATGTTCATGTTGCTGCAGTCTGCAGTCTGACCACTAGATGTTGCTAAAAGTTACACACTGTAGCTTTAAATGCTGTTTCTTGCTCTCTGTAAATAGTTCATTTGTTATTTTAACTGGATAAAATTTGACTTTAAAAAAAGTAAAAGAGTTAAAAATGCTAAAACAAAAATCTTATAACTAAAGGCAATGTTAGAGGTTTGAGAAAAAAAAAGTGCAGTGTTATACTGAAAAGCATTAAACAGCAAAGAGGGAACCACTGTTGGACCTTTTAACAGGATGTCAAACTGCACATACAAGTTCAGACTCTAAACATGCTTTTAAAACTTTACACATTCATTCTAAATGGAGCACAGTGTGCACATTTCCCTCATGTACAAGAATTTAGATGTGCATGACCACATGCCAATGTAGAACATGGAGCCCGCATACGGTGCAGGGACAGGGCATCCTCCCCCCTCTCAACATATCACCTTTCATCTTAGAATGCCCCATTCTGAAATCGAAGATGGAGAAGCATGCTTTCTGACATCCAATAAGGCCCTGATGTCATGAAGGAGTGGAAGAGGATTCCAGTGGCAACAAGAAAGGTTTCAGTTCCCCTCATGGCTGCGAGAGAGAACAGGCAGTACTAGAAAGTAAGGTTTCCCCTGAAGTATACACACTTTGGGCACAATTTGGACATATTTGCCTGTGCATGAAAGTGAAAATGTTGCCAGAAGTTTAGTAATTAATGATCTTGTGCTGTTTAGTTTTTGTTTTTTGGTTTTTTTTTACAGGACAGCAAAAGCTTTACAGTTTTTCAAGTTGCATTAAAGCTTCAAATCGTCAGTCTTGTCCCATTAAAAGTATATAATGAAATATTTACAAAAACATGAGGGGTTTACAGAAAGAGTTGAACCCTTTATAACTAATAAGCTACCATCATATTACATACTTCAGAAAAGGTTTTTATTGATTTTATTTATCTACATAATATAATACAACGTTCATGGTATATAAAAAAAGAAAAAGAGAAAAATGTAACTATCAGTATTAAATGGTCAGGTAAAAAAAGGAGCATCCCACAGTTTAGCTTCAGTGATTCTGTACAGATGATAGGGCACTTCCTTTTTCTCTCTGTATTACCGGCTGTAACCTCCAACACCTCAGCCGGCCTCCCACTCAGAGATAGATGACACGCAGTAGCAGTCAATGACCTCCTGCCTCCTCCTGAGGCATAAACTGCAGGTTGGAATCAATAACACCAACTAAAACCAATAATTGTGATGTATTTTTTCCACTTTGCTTTATTCATCAACAAAGGCAAGCAAACCTGACAGCAGTATTATTTTTTTTTTTTTGAGGATGAATGAGGTTAAATTTGTTATTTCACATTTGCAGAGAAGAGTTTCTGTGTAAAAGAATTGTTTCCGATTTATTTCTAAAAATCCCAGAGTTTATAGTTTAGTCTACCTTGTGTTTATCATGAACTGTCATTTTTTTCATTTATATTCTGCTCGTCTTTAGATTTGGCAGGGGTCTATAAGCTCTCTTTACACCAAGCCTCAAACACCCAGTGGATCCCAGCCAGGCTTGACATTTAGAGTCTTTCCAGTTCACAGGATGCCCTCTGGGGGAAATATCAGAGCAGACAGCCATGACGAGACACTTAGTTTGCTTCATCTCACCGAGGGAACCCATAGTGTCTCAGAGATGTATGATTTTGAGTGTAAATTACTTTTCAAATCAAAAAGCCCAAGGGGGTTGATAGCAACCTCCTAGAGCAGAACTTTCCCACTTCAGGTGTTAAAATTCCATCTGTAAACAACTGTGAACACTTTTACCTCAGTAATATGATGCATGTTTACAATGAATCACGGTCTATGATTCAGATTTGTTTACTATAGAATGAATAATAAATTGAAAACCCCGGCATTCCGATGGCCAGTTAAATCTAATGTTTAGATACAGAGCCTGGAGAAATGATTTGATTTAGATAATATTTAGGCTCAAGTGGCCTTTATTTTTTTTTTATTATTATTAAAGGTGAGGAGACAGGAAATGGGATTAGAGAGGGGGAAGATATGCAGCAAAGGTCACCAGACTGGGGCCTGAACTTGCATACCTCAACGTGGGTCACACTTAACCCCTGCACTCCTGCCGTGTCCTTATAATGATTGTAAGGGAACTTTATGTGATAGATCAGCATCACAAAGGGCAGCTCTGAAGTTAATAAATTGGCTTTGAAACTGACCAAAAATGGAAAAAATGAGTATGGCAGTTTACTGAGTCAGTACTTCATATCCTCAAATTGAAGCTGAAAGCCTTTTCTTCTCATTTTGCAAAGAAATGTAACTATATGTTTAATGTCTTCCTGCTAGTAAGTGGATCTCTGCTCCAGATTCAGGTAATTTGCAGCTTCAAAAAAGTTAACAGATTACTACGTATTAGTTTCATTGGTCTTCCTGTGAGAAGATTCCCAGTGTCAATACTTTTAGAACATTTGATCATTGCAAATGGAGCAGGAAGGATTTATCTTTCCAAGTTTTGCATGCCTATGTACTGAAGTTCGTGGTGAGATAAACATCCACACATTATGATACCGCCACCACCATGTTTAAATCGGAGGATAATAATAATTGAGTCCCTCAATTTTCTGCTAAATTTGTCTGCAACCTAAGATGAATTGGCAAAGTGTCAAGAACTTTGTGTGGGCATAAATATGCATGTCACTCTTTTTTTTTTTTTTTTTAATCACTACTTTTCATTTCAAAAGTACATACTTCTTTGTGTTGCTTTATCAGGGTGACAAAAATCTAAGGAGTTTATGATATAAACTTAAAATTATTGGCAAAACCTGAAAGGGAGTGAATATCTTTTCAGTGTAGCATTTGCAAAAAAAATATATATTTTTTTTATTCAAAAATTATAACATCATTTTTAAGTTTAATCAACTTTTGTTAAGTGATTACTAAAGTATTGAATAATAATATTCAAATTCCATTACACAATCAGTTTGCCCTGTCATATAATTTTCTTTTATTCACACTTTCCATAAAACACCACAAACAGCATCCATCCATCCATCCATCCATCCATCCATCCATCCATCCATCCATCCATCCATCCATCCATCCATCCATCCATCCATCCATTTTCTTACACGCTTGTCCCGAGTAGGGTCGCATGGGCGCTGGTGCCTATCTCCAGCAGTCAATGGGTGAGACCACAAACAACATAAATCAAGCAAATAAAAAAAAAAGCAAGAAAAAATCAGATAGGTTATTGTAGATGTGTATGCTGCATTGAGATCATTAAATATAAATATGTTTTATCTAATATATGTAGCAGCAGGATATTTCATCTTAATTGAAGACCAAACTCAAACTTTATACATGTATTACTACATTTATTATTGTTACTATTATGCTTTATAGCGGATTATCTATTAGCCACCCATGTCATGAAGCAAATTATAACTCTGCTCTCTTCCTTAAGTGTATCACAGAGTATATCCCCGAGATTGTGGGAGATTTTAGTGTGGGAAAGTTACTAAATGAGATAATGGAGTTCACACACTTTGTTCCTAAAGAGCAAACACACTCATCTGGTACCATCCCTATTGTAAACTCTCCACCAGAGGAATATAATCCAGTTAAGGCAGTTTTGCAAAAGCCATTGGTTTGTTTATGTGCAGCTGTGCTCATGCAAACCCAAAGGTGGATGACCCCCGCTTCTGTTTACACTCAATCTTTTTTCCCTTTTTTTGGTGCAACATTTTGTCAAAGAAGCAAAACACAGAGGAGAGCATTTTAAGTTCTAAAATAACAAGACGTTTATAAGACCAAGCAGGTGGTACATCTTTACTTTTCAAATTCATGCAAATCAATACACAAAGAATGCTGAGAAAAATATTTAAAAGATGATTTAATTTGGTAAGAATTTTTACATTTTATTTTACATCAAACATCTTTTGAATTTGCCTCATTATGGTCATGATATTAAAATACTCTTCAGACACAATGCAATACTAACAGGAGAATGATCAAAAGACTTTATACAAGCAGAAATAAAGATAATTAAATTCTTTAAAAAAACAAAGTCCAATAAAAAGACTCAAGGCAGTAGTGAAATCTGTACAAGCTCCTTAGGGCAAAGAAAATGGGATCCTTTCATGCAATGAACATAAGGTAAACAGGATCTAGATTAGTCAGGATTGTCAACTTTGTATCAAAAGTATTCATACTGGTTGATTTATTTACAGAATTGTCAAATTATCACACAATGCCTGAGAAATTACATATCAGTGGCCCTACTTGTTGCTCAGGCTAGAGGACTGACATCAAGTACACAAGTGACATTTGGGTCATTTCGGTCCACACTGGACTGCATGCTAGAGGAGGATTTCACTCCAGGACAGAGCAAGGTACGGAAGTGGTTCCTAAAGGTGTCTGAGAGACAGGCATAAAGGATGGGGTTGGCACAGCTCCATGAATAAGACAACAAGACTACTAATTCATAAGCCCTGGCATAAGTAAAGAAGAACGTTTTTTGGCTCCAGGAGAGAAAGTTAACAAAGTAAAATGGAAGCCAGCATATGCCGAACACCACCACCACTGCCACAACCATTTTAGTTATCTGTTTCTCGAGTCTACGGCCTTCGTCGTTTGGCGAGGAGCAGTGATTATGCTTGGACCACAGGGAGACCAGCATAGCTGTGTAGGAGATTGTCATCATCGAATACGGTAAGGCAAAACCAATGACGAAGGTGTAGGAGAGGACGCCAAGTGACCATGTATCTGTAGGAAAGTCTGGAGAGCACAAGCCATGATGCGCAGTGAAATGATAAGCCATTGGCAGAATGGTGAGGAAGGATAAAAACCACAGGGTCATAGAGACGACCTTGGCACAGCGAGGAGTTCTCCAAGATGCAAACCGAAGAGGATTGGTGAGTGCCATGTAGCGGTCGATGCTTATCGCTGTGAGGCAGAAAACACTGGTGAACTGGTTAATGCCATCCAGGAACATGACCACTTTGCATGCCATGTTCCCAAAAACCCATTCCTGAAAGAACTGGCTGGCAATAAAGGGTAGACCAACCATAAATAGTCCATCTGCCAAAGCCAGGTTAAAAAGATACACTGTTGTGGAGGATGACATTTTGTCCAGTTTCAAAATTGCAGTTATAACGAGGCAGTTCCCAGCCAGTCCCACAATACAGACCACAAGATAGAGAAAAGCCAGAGTAATGCCAAAGGAGTCAATGTTTTTCTCAAAGTGAAAATGCTCCTCCAAAAATGAATGATTGCTGTCCGGATGAGTAGGAGTAGATGCTTCCATGGTGACCCAGGTCCTTGTTTAGAGACTGGCTGAGGAAAGATTATAAAAACAGATGAGAGAAGGAGAGGAAACAAAAAGTTGTCTTCACGTGGAGTTTTCTCTCTGATGGCAAAAGTTCTTGAAGGGAAATAGGTAAAGAACTCAAGTGAAAACTCTTAAAATCAATCACGATCTCTGGCTACTGGTTCCTCCTATCTATTCTCAGTATCCAGTCTGTCACACTCCCTTTGGTTCTCTGACAAGAAAAAGTTATCTATCTGATACCAGAGTGAGTTTCCTCCCAAACACTCTCAGAAGCAGGGTGGAGAAGACTCAGAGGCTTGCCTGAATGCTTGTTTTCCTTGAGAGCCCCTTTATATCTCTTCCAGCCTCAGTGTGTGAGGAGCGTGTCAACTTCTCCATGTGTGAGACGCCCTCCCATGTACCTCCCTCCTCTCGTTCACCAGCCTCCAACAAATGTGATGAACTCCATGGCTCACTGTATTGGCATTTCCAAGATAAACCCTTGCAAACACCTTCCGTTGGTCTCTTGTTTTCATAACTTTGTCTCTGCTATCTCTTCTATCACTGTTATTTTCTGTTTATCCTCCTTTTCCACCATCAGATCTGTTTCCCCACCCTTCACCTCCTGCTTCTTCTCTGCCTCACAGTTCAGTGATAGGTCGTGCAACTAAACCTAAACAGATAAAAACACTATCTCTTTGCACTAGCCGCCCACCCATATGGCATGCACTGAACAAATCTGCCAACAGGAAAGAAAAGCATTTTCTTTCTAGTTTTCTCAAAGCCTTTGTTTTTTGACATTTGACATAGAAGGCTATTCTCTTCTCCTGAACTCATTCTATTGTCCCTGTACCCTCCTACCTTGTTTATCTTTTTTAAGAGACAAAAGGATGGGAAGTTTCAATAGGAGATGAAGAAATAGAGGAGAGAAAAGAAAGTAAAACACTGAAGAGTAGAGAAACACCAAGAAGGATTGTGGAAAATAGGAACTTGATGAGGGATGATGCACATAATGTTGTTGCTTTAACATGCATCATTGAAATACACAATGTTTGCAAAATAATCCTTCAGAACATTCTGACATCAACTCTGCTGAAACTGGTTCTTCAATCTATCCCTCTGGCACTCACACTAGTCACCAAATGAGGCCTTTAAATAGTATTTGCACCCCTTTTTCACATTCTACCAAGTTAAAAACACAATATATGCAATTGAAAGGTAATGAAGTTGACCAACAGAAAGTGGTGCATGTTTCTAGTGCAAGCCAACACTATTTACAAACATTCCTTGATAGGTGTTGAAAAGTCATCTTGTTTTGCATAGAATTTACAAAGGCATAAATGTTTTGTTGTTAATGCATTGACTCAGCCACCAAGCCAGTACTTAATAGAATCCCTTCTTGCTGCAAGAACAACTAATAGCCTTTTGGAAAGTATGTCTCAATGTTTCGTAATACGAGAGACTCAGCTCTTTTTATGTTTTAGAAAATGTCATGTTTGGATAGTTTAGTTTCTTCAAATGTTAAGAGTTTGCACTTTTTAACATTTGCCCAAGAATATATGTAGACCTAATCATGCCCTCTTAACACACAAAAATGTTTTAGATGTGAAATTCACCAGTCCTTATTAGGTTTAGATTAGAATGTTTCAAAATAATTCACTTCATTGTGGCTCCCACATCACAATGCTGCCACCACCGTGTCAAGTAGTTATTGTCAGAGTGCTTGTTAAAGTTTGTTTTTCGCAACACACCTTTTTGTACATCATCTCGAAACTGAGGCCCTCACAAATCTCTGTCCTACAGGGTCTCAAAAGGCTGAAATTTACGGCCCCTGCTCTTTTCTCTGTTTTTGCTGCCACTTGGTTCAATACTGAGAAGACACGGGATTGATATCCATTTTTATGCTGATGACTGCCAAATATATTTGCCCCGAAAGCAGGGAGAGGGTTTTCCTAAGTGAAACATTTATTGAACTGTTTAAATTACATTAAAGCCTGGCTGTCTCTGAACCTTTTAACCAGAAGGAAAGTGTTTGAAAGGGCCCTTGTGACTCCACTACTATAGACCCAGGACCCATGACACCATTTTAAATCAACCGTCAAGGACTTCAATTTTAAGGTGGAGAGTGATTTTGAATTGGGAAAGCAAATTGGAGCAGTTGTCAGATCTTGCTTTTATCAGTTAAGACAACTGACAACCAAAACCCTTTCTTTCACGGCAACCCTTTGAAACAGTTATCCATGTTTTTATTTAATCTCGATTGGATTACTGTTAACAGACTCCATCTTGGGTCGTGTCAGTTGCTGTTTCACTTACAGCTGGTGCAAAACGCATGATTACGTCACTCTTGTCCTGCCCTAACTCCACTGGCTGACTGTGCATTTCAGAGTTGATTTTAAAATCTCATATCTTTATTCTTAAGTGCCTAAATAACCTTGCCTCATCTTACCTCTTTCAGCTTATTCAACCCTATTTGCCTCCTTATTCCCCCAGGTCAGCAAAACAACAGCTCCTGCAGGCACTGAGGTTTAAGAGAAAGCTCAGAGGGGCCAGAGCCTCCTCTATTGCTGCTCCTCCTTTATGGAATAGCCTCCCGTTGCACATTAGGAAGGCTCCTTCCCTGCCAAATGGTAAAACATGGCTAAAGACTTCCTTTTATTCACTCGCTTTAAACACTGGCGGGACTTTGTTGTTGCAACTTTGTTTATTTAGTTTTCTTATTAGAGTCTTATTTAATTTTTATGGTGTATTTTATTCCTTTACTGTATTTATTATTTATAGCTATGTTCAGCCTTTTTTTTTCTACTGTAGCTGTTTTAAAACACTATATAAATAAAGATGATGATGATGATGATGATGATGATGATGATGATGATGATGATGATGATGATGATGATGATGTATTTATACTTACACTAATTTGCATTAATTTGCATTCAGAGAGGCCCTTATGAATACATGACCTCAGAATGGAATGGCTTTATAAGACTTTAATCTGTGGATGTTTGAGTAAAAGTAAAAGTATATGTGCCACATGTCAGATTTGTATTTGTAAGATAAGGTAAAAAAAAAAAAAACATGCAGCATTTTATTTTACTTTACAATTATTTGTTGCTTTGGATTCTGTCAAAATAAAACTCTAACAAATTGTTGTTAATTTTTGAAGGATCACATGGAAATAGGTAAAAATAAATAATCCATAAATACTCCAAGTTCAGAGAGTCCAGGAGCTGAATCAGGGTCGCTTTCTGAGATGAGGTGATGAGGTGAGGCAGTGTTTTGGTGTTCAGAAAAGAGCAGCCGGAGATTAGAGCATGAACCATATAACACGTTTCTTCCTGTTAAAAGTGAGTTTTCCTCTCCACTGTCGCTACAAGCATACCTGTTGTGAGGGAGTCAATCAGTCGATGAAATCAGCTGGTTTCTCTTAGATAAAACACTTTTAACAAATCTGGTTGTATGATCTGGTTGAATTGTCTTTGTAAAATGTAAAGTGCCTTTAGGTGATGTGTTATGCACTATATAAATAAACTGAATTGAACCCTGGCACAGAGTGCCCCAGGGCAGTTTAGCAGT
>NW_015150743.1:710240-728258 GCF_000732505.1 Cyprinodon variegatus
TATCATGTATCAAGTAACTAATCTTGCTTTCCCACATGTCCAGTTAAGGAGCTCTGAAAACTTTGCTTAGTTTGGGATCTGATGATTTACAACCAGTGGAAGATTTTGATGATCAGAAACACAAATATCTGTTCTGTGTTGTACAAAAAAAGGTAACATTTATTGGATTCCAGTTAGGACCTTTGGTTTATTTATGCCCATATTGAAACAATTACATATCTTACCACCATGTTTATGGTGAGGGCTTTTCAATGCCCCTATGAATGTACAAACTAGTTAATCTTAAAAACACTAGAATACCCATGGGCCAAATATAAAAGCTTTAAGAACAGAGGTAAAGTTAAAAGGAAACATATAATGAGGATAGCAAAACTGGTGCAAAGCTAAAGATTCTTTCTAAGGTTTGTTTTTCTTTAGCAGGACTCTTTTGAAGTTTAATGGAAAAAGATTGAGGACATACAGGAGGAGCGAATCGAGCAAAGTCAATCACTCGATGCAATCAGTCAGATTTCCTTAGGTAGAAAACTTTTTTACCTATCTGAATGCATGATCTGATTGATAATATAAATAAACTGAATTAAAAATTAAATTCAAAGCAAAAACAGAAGAGGAAAAATCCCGTAAAAAAGAACTGCAAAGAAGATGCGTGAAGCCGGCTGCTTTATCAGCATGTCTAAAATGTTTTTCGCCATGTCTAAACCAAATAACTAAAAGAAATTCCCCTTTGATAAAGCTTTTAAAAAAGATCCACATTCCGCAAACAAGAACAATTTTCACCTCTCATGAAATGCTCACTCATCCAATGTCTTATTTATCTGATAGGGTCACAGGGGTAACCACTTCAGCTGGGAAAACAAAGACCCCTCTAACAAACAACAGTCTAACTCTTTCCTAAAGATCCTCATCTCTGTTCCTAGCTAGACAAGTCTAAGCCTGGCCGCCATATAAAGGAAGTTTAATTTAGCCACTTATATTCAGTATCTTTAAGTCCTGTTGAATGTCCAATGACCATAGGTAATAGTTGAAACATAGACATAAACTCTTAAATCTAAAGCTGGCTTAAATATACATAACATGTCTGGAGCAGCACCTGGAGGAAACAGCTGTCTATCCATTTTCGGCTCCATCCTACCATTCCTGAGCTACTGGGAGCATTTCACCTTTTTCTCCAGTTGAAAACCAAAACCTCAGACTAAGAGTGTCTGAATCTCAAACTGAGAAAGAGGAGCAGCTGCAAAAAGCTGGAATGACATCCTGATCCTGATGGGGGTTTGGCAGCCTAGTGTTTAGGGCATAGAGCTTGGAATCCTGACGTTCTGAGTTTGAGCCCCACTCCCACAGGCTGCCACACTGGGGTTGTTTCTCTATTCACTAGAACGTGAGTACGGACTCGTACATTGCCAAGTATGTTCTTGAGAAAAACACAGAAAAGCATGGACTTAGGGGAGAACTGGAGCACACAGCATAAATATGGGTCAATTGTAACAGAAGCGTACTCGTGATGTCGCCACATGGCAATAATGATTAACTCAGTCAGATAAACATAAATCAACTGCACATTTTGTCAAATAAAACAAAAAAAAAAATCGCTTCACACATGGTTAACCCTGGCCGTCGTTACCCTCAGAGCTCCGCTGGTTGCTGCGGTCCTTTCAACTCCGGAAAAAATATTTGTTATTACACATTAAATCAGGAAAAGGGCCATATAGTGGCGCTTAAAAGTGTAAAGTTCTCGCCTCAGATGATCTTAAAGCATACTTTTATTAAACAACAGCAACATAAATCTTTTAACTTAATACTCAAGCTCTGTGAACGCTCCATTGAAAGCTGCTGCTGCTGCAGTGCATGCTGGGACAGCTGTGAATCTCAAGAAGGGACAAGTCTGCTCTAATGCATGCTGGGACTTTGTCTGTTCTCTGTCTGCTGTTCTTGTGAATTTGGAAAAGTACTAGGGCTCAGGTTGATGACGTTTCACGAGTACACGAGCACAGGAGAATGCACAAGTACACATGTTGAGAAACGGCCTGGGTCTCTGAGAAAGACCCTCAACCCCACACTGCTCCCTGGGCGCCCCATGATGGCAGCCCACTGCTCACCAAGGGGATGGGTTAAATGCAGAGGTAAATTTCTCCAATTTCTCAAACCAGGCACGGTCTTCATGACCACACTGTGAGCTGCAGTCCATAAACATAACTAACGGGATCAGGGACAAAAGTCAGCCCTGAATGCCTTTGAAATTGTGTTGGGAATCTGAACCTCTGCAAGTAACAGTAAGGCCTTAGTAACAAGCCAGTGGTCCAGCAAAATCTCTCAGCCAAAATGATCTAAAACCTTCTCTTTATCCAGAAAATATGTGCAGACTGGAAAAAACAGATGCCTCTTGAGGTCAAACAAGGATGAAGATCTGGTTCACCATTTCACAGCCAGGATATAAAAGCCAAACTGCTTCTCTTAAATCTGGTTAGCATTGTTTCTATGACCAATGAGCAAACTAAATTCTCAAAGAGGATTGGAAGCATCATTGATTGTAGGGCTGCCAACTCCCTAAGAAAAAGAAAGGGACAGGTCACGCCTTTACCCCTCCTGGAGTGGTGATTTTTTTAGCCCCCGTTTGTTTGGGAAATATTTTTTTTTTGCTGTTTGACTCAAATCAGCATTGAATTAGATGCATATTTGTGAGTGACATCAACACATGGAAAACAAATTATTATCTAGCAATTCACTTTAATACAAAATAACAAAATTTGCTGAATTAAATAAGTATCTTAAACATAAAGTAAGTATAAGGCCACAAATAAGGCTATATAAGGCAGCATAATTGCTTGTATATTCCTACCTTGGTTCATTTCAAATGAAACACTAATGTGATGTTACATGGTGATGTAAAGACTATGCAACTAAGCGCACTTACGTGTGTGGGTGTTTTAAATGTAAAAACAAAATTCTAATGTTACTGACACAGCCTGATATGGGTGTAAGTTTGGAGATATAAATGTTTAAATGAAATCGTTAATTAACCATTACTGAGTATAAATCTTCAAATGACACCATTAACTAACTATTACTGAGTATCAAGATTCCTGAACCCTCAAAGAAAGAAAATCGTTTGCAAAACCTCTTATTCATCCTGTTGGCTTCTTACTCTTTCATGTCTAACTCTTTCAAGAGGAAACTATCCCAGCGACACATGCGCCCCCGGACATCCATCCTTCCCTTCAGCGTCAGCCGTAGCACAAATCGCATCTTGACCATAATATGTGAAGGATAACTATTCAAAAAAACATTTCAAATTATTTGAACTTAGTCGTCAGCGTATAAGGCTAGGTAAAATGAAAAGGAAAAGGGAAAAAAGTAAGTCAGTCAGTCAGTAGTCTGATTCCCATGTCCTCTAAACAGCCGCCGATGTATAGTTTACCATGGAAAATAATAAGACAGTAATACAGATTGTAATGCAGAAAAATTGCATGTTACAATAATCAGGATTATATTTACTAAACACAAGAATAATTGATGCTGTATTTTCTTCTTTTCTGTTGAAAAAAATCTAAAATATAGTTCTTTTACATTCAGGGGCTTTTCCCTGGCCTTCAAAAGCATGAACACAGGAGCACGGGTTCACGCCTTCAGCATTCTTGCAGGGGCTGTTAGATGGATTGTAGTTCAATAGTCCCCGATCCTGGGTCAGTCATCATCCATCTGTAAACCATCATCGTTATCCATCTCCTCATAATAGGCAAGATGCAACACACAAGCAGAAAAAAACTAAATCAGTGTTATTGTCACAATTAACGCAATGCTAACTGCAAATGCTCCCCATTCACCTTAAATTTGCTCCAGACTCTTTAAGGACAAACCATTATAGCGAGCATTTTGTTGCATTTCTATTTTTAGTTTATTTAGTTTAGTTAACACTACGTGAAATGTTCCTGTTGGTGCAGTGGACAAAGGTATGTATGTACAGCATTCAGGGCCAATAAGATGACAAACTTCTCCCATTTTGGCTAAAATAGAATCTACACTTCACACATGTACGTGCGTTTAGTTAGTCCATCTCACGTATTATTCAAATCACACTAATGCCACATTGATATTTCATCTTCAATGAACTACAGGGGGTTAGTGATGGTGTTATATAATTTTCACACTGTGTAAACATATTCAGGGCCTAATACATACTTGATAGTAGCAAGCTTGTGTTTTTATAAAAAGTCTTCTAAGACTGCAAACAGGGGAAAACTTTTCTTCACCAGCACCTTCAACTAGCATCTAGTAATGTTCACATAATTATCATGGCTGACAATAACTGCTGATATTTGATATATTATGTTTGGTTGATCTGACGGTTTCCTTTCAAACATACTTTAATCAAACTGAAAACATAATGATGAAAAATAACAGTTTTCCTAAAATGTGGTGAAAAGGCAAAATTCTGACCTTTAAATGACGGCTAATTGCATCATGTAAAAGACAATATTTCAAAATGATAACAGTTACTTCTTTAGATCCAGAACATGTGCTTAAAATACATATGACCCTGTAGTAGCTTATCAAAGTGACTCATTCTAATTTTAAAATGTCAGCAACTGAAAGTGATAGAGCAAAGCAGGGCGTCACCAGAGGATTTCTCCTCTGGGAATCTTTAATTTTACTTAAAACGTTCTCACAACTCTGGTGGATGTCAAACTTAAAAATACGCCCTCAAGGAAAAATCATAACCTCCTAAGTCATACAAAATAAGCATCAGTTGACCTGAATTTCTATATCTGGGTTTAGCTTCATGGTGGTCCCTTCAAGTGCTTTGAGATGTTTAGGTTTAGACCAAAAAGGCCAAACAAGCCTTTTGCAAAGTATTGCTTCTGGTATTTCTAAAACAAAAAACAGCTGAAATTAAAGACAGAAGCCATCTGCAGCCTGCATGCAGTAAAATAATCATTACAGCAAAGCCTCGGCCATGCACCACTGTTGAAGCTCTGACAAAACAGATTTCATAAGATCACTGTGTCAGTAAAAAAATGTCTTCGGAAATGTAAACAGCATTTTTCCTTGATTAAAAATATTTGGTTTATTTTTTTTTTTTAGTAAACTGTGTTTATTTTTCATCTTTCTTTTGTTTCCCAGCAACAATATTGCCTCACTGGTGAATTCATCTGCATGTTTCTTTCAGTATTTCAGTTCTACTAATGGTTGGACATTTTTAAAAGACTGTTTAAAAGCAAATGAACAATAAGGATGATGCATGAGAACAGAAACCCATCCGATGTTTAACATCTCTGTATGAAAACCTTCCTTCTTCTTATAGAAACTATTTGTAAACTTTATAAAACTCTTCAAAATCCCTTCCCACATTTTGTAACATGATACTGGCACACTTTAGCGGACCTCATAATGATTTCCATGTTAACTCCTGCATAATTGTCAAACAAAATGTGGCTTTCAAAAAAGTTTACATATAGAAACCTTGATATAGAAAACAGCATTGATTTATTAATATTTCACAGTCCACTATTAGGCAGTATGGCACAACATTAAACTGACCAAGACAGACCAGGCAAGAATATCAATGTTCAGAGAAGCAGCCTAGAGCTTCACTTTAACCTTGCATCCACAGCTAAGGTCAAAGAATCTGTTACCTGAGTAAAAACTAGGTACACACTGACCTTAAAGGATCATTGACTGAAATACATCAAAAGTTACAGTTTTCCACAAGCTATCTGGGGAAAAAGCAAACAAGTAGAGAACATGAGCTCTGGTTAGGTGAGGCCAAACTGGAGCTTTTTAACCTTGTGAAAAGTCCAATGTATGGAAGAAAAGAAAATAAATGTTGTTTTTGTACCATTTAAGAAGTTTTATATTAGCAGGGACTTTAGTCATTATATCTAAAAGAAGAAAGAGAGAAATAACTCCTTCAACAACATTTGAGAAGGTTTGACGAGGCTTTCGTACAAATATGACCTATTGACATCGGTTCTTTAAGGTGGGCACTAAATAGCTAAACTGAGTCAGTTAGATTTAATTTAGCAAAGTTTCAAAAGCAAATTTACTAGTTTTATAGCACCTGTACTTTACTAATATTATCAAGTATATGCCTACTCTTCCTCAAGCTAAATGTTTGGCTCAGATACTCATCCTGAGTAACTTTTCTCAATGAATGAAGCTTGCGTTAAACAAAAATATTTTTGCTTTTATGCAAGCTTTGATGCTGCTATGTAACTGTCATGGTTGTCTCTATTTGGGACTCTGATTTTTTAGTTTTCCAGTTATCAGTATTTTGTTTTTTACTTTATTTTCCATTATATTCGAACAGTCTTTAGTTACTCTCTGTTGCACCTTTGTGCTTGTTTCCTTTACCCTATGCTTCCTTCTAGTTAGTTCAATTCACAACTGCTCCTTATTCAGCTCATTAGCCCAGCCTTTGTTCTGTTCCCCTTACATACTCCATTGTTCTGTTCCCCTTACATACTCCATTGTTCTGTTCCCCTTACATACTCCATTGTTCTGTTCCCCTTATATAGTGCTAGTTCCTTGTTGTTGTTTTTTGCTTCCTCGACTCTGGCTCTCCATGTGAGTTTTCCCTGATGTTTTTTGGTTCTTTATATTTTGTTATTTTTGCATTTTTGGATGTCTGCCTCAGTTGCCCTATTAAATCAACAAGAACTAACTAACACTCGGGTCCTCAGGCAACTTCGCCCCAATTGCTGACAGTAACATATATATAAAAACATATTCATGACCTACTGTAAGTTTTTTTTTTTACATTTTTATGTAAAAAAATATTAGCAGCAGTCTAACTTCTGCATGATTTTTTATTTTTCTTGCGGTTGTTTTCTTATTTACATATTTATTTTAGTCTTTATAATTGAAGAACAGGTACAGAACATTATATACTTATCTGTTTAATGACATATAAAATATAAAGTTTGTAAAAAAAATTCTGGAATATGATTGGCTACCAACCAAATATCTTTTTCTTTTATTTGATTTATTTATTTTTGTATGGATTGCGATTTATAGCTTATACATTAGTAAAACAATGCTGAAGAAGGTCTACTTTTACTTCAATACAAATTTTAGGGACTCCTCTGAGCATTTCTATCAGGACCAATAAGCCATAAGGAGACACACTATTGTGATAAGCCAAGACTTACAGTTTTAAAGGTAACACGACATTTCTTAAAGAGGGAGAAAGATATCTTTATTAACTGTGCAAAAGGCAACAGTTACCAGGAGAAAAATTAACTTACATAAAGATTTTATTTACGTATATTGCTTATTAAAAATGGAAACATTCACACAGAGAAAAGCTGCAGTTAGAAAAGTTTTATTGACATAAATGAAATAAGTTATTTGGCGCTCAGGCCATTGCAGAAGACTTTGATGCTGAAAATTGACATGCACTTGGATAAGTGCTCTAGGAAAACTATTAGAGTAGTCATACGCCTTAGGACCCAGAGGGGGAGTGGGACTTAGAATAGTTAGTGAGTGAGGGAGGAGGAGGAATATGAAAGTTCTCTGGAGAGGTAAATGAAGGGGATCTTGAAATATGATTGGCCTTGAAGGAAGTGTAGTTCCAATGTTGATTGGCTGAAGTTTCAACAAGAGACATCGCAGGTGGTCCAGGTGAGGCTGATAAGAATCTGAATTAATTTTTTGCTATGGCTTCATTTATAAACACATGTCCTACAAAAGCACCTCACTGGATCAGTTCAATCAAATCATGCATACAACTTTCCTATGAATCATATAAATGAAACACCAAATGGAACTATCGAAGGGTTTTTTCCAGTCTGTGCACATTTACTGGTGTTAGATGTTGGGGGTAAAAAACAGCACACTAATGCAGAGCTCACAGATTAGCGGACCAGGGTCCGGATCTAGACCAACCTGCTGGCTAATCCGGACCCAACCTGATTTAAAACATTTATAAATTACCGCATGTTGTCCAATGACAGTGTCTAACTTCACTTGCGCTGCTTCTCCTGTTAATATGGTAAAGCCCTCCAGAGCGTCGGGCACCAGGCTGCACGTGATCCAAATTATCCAATGAGCTGCTGTCAGTCTGGGTTGCTGCTGCTGCTACGTTTAGACACAGAAGGCAAACCTGTGGCAAGCTGAGAAAAAGAGAGTAGAGAAAGTGTGGACTGCTGGAAGAACTGTGGTGAACTGGTGAAAGAAAAGTGAAACGGTGCTCAAAGAAGACCCTCAACATTTAGAGGATGTTTGACTCAACCTGTTGCAGGATTCTCCACCATGGACAGAATCAAAAATATATATGGATCCAAGCTTAAAATGAGCACCTTGATATGTGCTTTTTAATGGCTTAGTCTCCATTCAAACCCAGGTATAAAGCCTTGCAGGGCAGCATAAAGCCCACTGCTCTCATTAAGACATAACAAAAAACCCAAACAAAAATACAGTCAGTTCAGATGTTTTCTAAAATAAGTGAATCAGGAAATTGTCTTTATAACAAACTGAATAATTGTTTTTCTCTACCTAAAAAAAATAGAAAAATTTTCAATTTTTTAAAAATATTTCTTTATTTAAAAAGTCAATGTATAACATGGATGCATAAACACCTCATTTTATTTCAGTGTTAAATTTAATTGTTACTGTTCAAAGTAACAATTAAAAATGACACCTTTACTTTTTTTTATTTATCAGATTTTTTTTTTTTTTACTTTATTTTTTATTTCCTTTATTCTGACCCCTCTGATCTTTAATTGGTTACCCCTGCACTAATGCATTATTGATCAGATATTAAGACCCACTTGGGGCAGGAAAGTTGCTTTAACTGTCTGAAAATTTTGGCAGAAGGCACACAGCTCTGTGTGTGTTTTTCTTTAAAGCCCCAGGAGACCAAATAATCAGCACTCAAAAATGTATGTTTTCTCTAAAAAAACATGAGTCGTCTTTCTTTGGAAACAACACACATGCTTTAGTTATTTATGTTCTTTTTAAATTCCATCTTGGGTTTTTTATAAAGGAAAACAAATAGTTCCAAACACGGTCCTGTTAATTGGCTGGTATGTGTGGTATGTTGCATAAAACAACCTGGCCAATAAGTGAGCTATTAGAGTAATTTAAATCAGATGTGGAATGAGACCTGAACTTTGGCCCCTCAGAGGAGATTCCATGTTTTAGAAAAAGGAAAAGCCGTTTGAGAAAAAAAGCCCTAATACATACTGAATTAGTCGGTAGGTCAAAGGTCAAGATAGCCAGGAATTCCCTGTGAGATGAACTGGAAAAAAAAAGGATTTCTGTAAGCATCAGGTTAAAAGAAAAAAATCGTCTGTTTCTGTGGAATTCATTGCCTTGCTGTATGTCTCAATATAAACATGCAGGCTTAAATAGATATAAACAACTTAGATCCATTCCTTAAACACAGAATAGAGTAAAGATATAATTATAAGTGCTTTGCTCTTGCAGTCTAGATTATCTAACGAAAAAGAAAATGCAAATATGTGACTTCTGAGGATTTAATTAACTGGGACATATTCCATTGCAGACAACAGACATGAAACTCTGTTCAACCTATATAAAATACCATTCTTATTAAAATGTTTTTCGTTACAATAACAAATTAGTTGTTAGACAGACATATCTGATTATTCTGATGGACCTTATAATGTTTTACAAAGCTTTGTTTGTTTCAACCAAAATTCTGAAATCATTGTGATTTTATGGATTTAATTTTTTTCAAAATGGAATGTGACTGAATTAAATGCAGTTGTTTTTTTAGTCTTTATAAAAATGTCAAAATACTTTATGTGTGTATTTATATATATAAAAATATATATATGTATAGGTGTGTGTGTATATATAAATATATATATATATTTATACGTGTGTGTGTGTGTGTGTGTTTCTATGTTTCTAATAGATAGTTTTTTTATAACATGGGGTGAGGAGCACTGAATATGACATAATGTTTTCAGATGCATAATGGGATGTTGGAACAAATGCACCAAAATTCTGCTAATACCTTTGTTCACATGCGTCTACAAAGTCCCAAGTTATAGCAAAACCCGGGTAGCAATCCTTAAGTGTCTTGCACAGAGACCCAAAGTAACAGTCTATAGGAGGTTCGGGCTTTAACTCAGAACCTCAGGATTCCTAACCACTAGGCCGCCACTCCCCTCAACAACATAAATATTAAATATGTGTATAAATTCATTAGGAAGGACTTTAATAGTTGTCTTGAATGGTTTATTTGGAAAAAAACAAAAAAACATGGTTGTACTTTTTTCTGTAGGAACAATATAATAGGAGTTGATTAAAATGGTTTTAGTTTTGGGCTGCCCCTCAGTGTGGCTCCACCATTGCTACAGCATTAGAGGGTGCGCTTATAAAAAGTCACTTTATTGATTAAGTTGTAACAACCATGTTATATTGCAAGTAAATCAATGACGCTGCTGAAACTGGAGAAGTAATTAGTTCGACTACTCTTTTAAAGAGAACACCATAACCAATGCCGTTTTTATGTAACACTGATACTCCTAATGCAGATTCCCACCAGATTTGTGTTTTTTAAAGGGGTCATAGAATGCAAAACCGAATTTCCATTGTCATAGATGAACAACAATAGTTCAGTGGGTGAAATGGACATACAGAGAAGTTCAAACCCCATGAACACCTCCTTTCTCTGCAAATCTCACGATTCGAGACTTCCACCATAAAACAGGCGACTTTGACGTTAACTCTGGAATCTTGCCTTATGGTTGACTTAAATGGTTCTGGCCTGTACTTTTGTCATGCCCTGAAATTGACATACAGACCAGCCCACTGGTTCACTGGCCCAGTGTAGGGGGGTGGGGTGTGTGTATGAAGTGTCTGCAGGGCCGCTGACTGGTCTGGACCTCAGCCACCCATCCTCAGCCGGAGGAGGGGCGCTGGGGGCCGTTAAGGCTACCTTTGGAATTCAGAATCAGAAATACTTTAATAATCCCAGAGGGAAATTACTTTTGTTACACGCTCCAGTTACAGTTCTATATGATATATACACACATCCAACTATACAATATGATAAAGATAAAAAATAAGACTAAAAAGAAATAAAATATATACACATATAGCTATTCTGTATATATATCTGTACGTATATCTATGCATATGTAAAAACTAAATACAAATGAAGTGAAAATCCAAGTAAAGGGATAAATCCAAGTAAAGTGGTACGTGACGTGCAATAATAGTGCATAAATGTCAATTATGGGGGGTGCTGAATCACTTGAGGGAGGCATTATATAGTAGGAATGATTTCCTGTGGCGCTCTGTGGTGCATCTGGGTAGGAGGAGTCTTCTGCTGAAGGAGCTCGTCTGGTTGGTTGCTCTGTCCCCCGCTGGCTCCCTGCCCCCATCCGCCCGGGAGCTTCCAAGGTTTCCATCCGCCGGGGGACCAGCCAAGGAGCTGACGGCTCAGTTCCAATGCCCGGTGTGTTTCGACCACGAGTTGCACTGTAGTCAACCAAAATCCCGGACGATTTTGAAATTCCTCCCCGACATTTGTTTACTTATGAAAAGTAGGACATGTCTGGGAAAAGGACGTCTGGTCACACTACCATATCAAGAAATTCGATATTTCAGTGAGTGAGTGCTTGTTGCTATGATGCGTTTTTGCTCAGCAGCTTCGCTCGTTGTAAATCAACCAATCAGTGCACAGTTCATCTAAATATTCATCAGCATACCATAAAAGGAACAAAACCTGTCGTTTCATTCTAGGGCTTTTAACTAGGCTTGCATTAGGGCTCATAGAACAGCAAATATGCCATTTTCAGCCCAACCAATGTTAGACAACCTATTTAGAGACCTTAAGGACCAGCACCAAATACCCTATATAATCATTCTATCACCCCTTTAAAGTTAATTTGTTTCATTACAAACAGTTCCAGTTCAGTCTGATTAGGAAACAGAGGCCCTTTTACCAATAAAGTGCTGTAAAAGATCTGATTTATTTATATTTCGTAATTTTGACCTGGCCATTTAACACATGCTTAAAAACAGTTTTTAGAAGCTGTGTGACACACCGTAGGAAAACCGTGAGCAAGTCGACAGAGCCCCATCTAAAATAGCAGATAAAAGGCCTGAGTTTCTGAGAAAAAGCTCAGTTTTATTTTATTGTAAACATGTGCTTGTTGAAGTTGTGGAGAAACCACTCAAAGCTTTAAATGACAGTTTGAGAGGTTTAAAAAAAAGTAAAACTTGGCCTGTTTTTTACCGTTTATCCCAGCTGGACGGTGTTACACCATAGTCTGTGACCCATATCATATTTTGATTGGTGAGGAGAATCTGGAACAGATTCCCTTTTAGTCATTTAATATGACACCCTAAATGGCTTAGATGATTATCCTTGATTTGTTGTTTTTGTCCACTTGGTTATGCCTTTTCTCTGCTGTTTTTGTATTAATTTTAAATTATAACTAATTTACATTTTCTTACATTTGACTCTTTGTTTAGCATTATTCCTTTTGTGTTCAGTTATATCTTGATGAATCATATTCCTTTTTTCAGTAAGGTCCCCACTAAGCTTCACTACATTTTGTGATCTGATTGCCATGCATCATGTCTCTGTAGTTCCCTTCAGTCCTCTTTAGTTTCTTGTCTCTACTCTTCACTGTTGCCTTGATGTATTTGTCAAAGCCAGGGTTGATCAGGCTCTTTTGTTGCATGTTCACATTGTTAGTGCTTTTAAACAAAGAAATTTTCACCTTCTATATATAAAATTGTTGTTATCAAGCCTGTTTGAACTCCACAACAAAACATGACATTCAGAGGAATCTGTTAATTGGACCTTTTATGACTTTTTAACAGTAAAGCCAACGCCATTTATAGCCACTTTAGAAAAAGCACAACTGATCAGAGTGCTGAAAGAAATCCCAAAGTTGGACATAAATGGAGAAACACCAGCCTGTGATTCCAGGTTGATCTCTCTGTCGTGTCATCAGACAGATTCAACCGGTTTTTTATTTCTGTAGCTCCTCTATAGTTGCTACCTGCTATTATTGTTAACTAATTTGAATAAAATGATAATAACTATAATTTAAAAATATTTTTTTTTACTAAAATAGAAATAAAAACTAGACCTAACAAAAAAAGTGAACATTATTTGAAACTGTAATAAAAGTTTACAAAAGTAATTAAAACTATCTGAAGTTAGTTTGCATGTTCTCCCTATGCATGGGTGGGTTCTCTGCAGATCCCACAGTCCAAAAACATGACTGTTAGGTTAATTGGTTTCTCCAAATTTTTCTGAGGTGAGTGTATGTGCATGGTTGTAGGTCCCTGTGTGTCTCTATCTATGTTGCGCTGCGATGGTGTGGGGACCTATCCAGGGTGCACCCGCCTTTTGCCCATAACCTGCTGCAGATATGCGGCTCTGACATAATAGGCAGGGATGATGGATGATGGAACTTTAAGAGAGAATTTACTTTATTTTTGGTTGTATCTTTATCATAATGCATTGTAATACGAGTTCTACTTTCTGGTTGCTGTTTCTGTTTTGTTTTTTCTTTGTACCACATTACACCAGTGATTGACCGCTTTGTAAAAATGAAAAATAGGAGGTACACTTTAATGCTCAAAAAATAAAAGAAAAACTTAGTTCAGTTTGAGTTAAAATTTCCACTGAACTAAAACTCTAAAATAGGAATTAATGATTACTTCAGAATGTGTATAAGGAAACTTTGTATTTATCAAGGTTGGTGATGTCTTATTTTTCATAGCTGCAATGTTGAAAATGTTCATGTTTGTTGAAACAAATATGCTCTTATACTCATTAATATCTCAACTGGTAATTTTGGTAGGAATGTATCAGGGTGGGGCAGTGTGCTTGTCTGTATTTGTGTATGGAAGGAGGGGCATATGCGGTAGGGGGCCAGTGCCCCAGTAAAGCTTTGTGCCTAGCAACGCCCCTGGATCTGAGTAAGATTTCAATTTCTATCAAAGTCTGTTGTCAGGTCTCATGGTTATTTAATACATATAAGTTATTAAATGGTATTTAAAGAGTTTGTCCTGATTGATCTCTTTTCAGGAAAAAGAACTGGACAGATAGAGCATGTACTGTAGACACAGAGAGCCTATCCTTAACACAGACAACGAAGAGGGAAGGAATGAATGTATTTGCATTTTTGAAATTAAAAATAGTTGAATAAAGTTTGTGACAAATTAGAGCAGCAACAAACATATTTGTATGCACTTAAGCCAAAATTAGAAACACTATGGCTCAATTCAAGTATAGCAGCATGTAAAATTTAAGAAAAAAAAACAAAACAGAATATTAACAGCCACCATAGAACAACCATCCCAGAGACTGTAAAAGGACTTTGCCTTAATGTGCAAATCACATTAAGAGGTTTCTTTTTCCTCCCTAATGTTCTTTTACAGGCTTTTCAAAAAGCCCATTTGTTTTTAATAACTGTTATGGGTGAAGTAGGTGCTGTGAGGAGCTGGTCAAGGTAAATCAAGCTGTAAATCTAAATGTGGTTTCCTCTTTTTGATTCAGAGTCCAGATGAGCAAGAAAAACATCTTTCCTGGGTTTATAATTGATATCTTTTAGACCGACCTTTTTTGTCAGTAAAATTTTTTCTTTTTTCTTTTCTTACATTTGTTTGTATCAGTTTGAGATTCATAGGTAAATTGCACTGTAAACAATATTCAATATTACCATTGTTGTTATTTCTTTAATAATAATTTCCATCATTACCTCCATCTCCGTGGCTTAGCACCAAGGGGCCCTCCAGGACTACATGTGGGGCCCTCAGCCTACGGAAAAAGGAACATCTTAGTTTTAAAATAATTTTTATTCTGTTGCTTTTCTTTTTTAAATCATTTATAGAGCATTAATAAAGATTTAAAATTGGCAATATCAAAAAGGAAAATTAGAAATTAAATGCAATAAAGATCTGGTTATTATGAATTAGGTTTAGATGAATGCTGATCTCTCCAGTTCATAGGTCAGCATTGGTTGCCCTTCCCATCAAGTAGCCCTCAGCCTTAAAAAAGTTGGTGACCCCTGTTTTATGGTAACTCTCAAACTGCTAGTGGCAAATACAATTTGCTCCAATTCATATAATATAATGGGATCAAACCTGTTTACACATCTTATCCCTTTCCTTTGCATTCTTTTTGGATAACCTGTATTATACCCCTGTCCTTATGTATGTAAATATCTGTCATAATATTCAGGTGTATCTGTTTTGATTTTTTTGTTTTTAAATCAAGCAAACACAACCGTTTTGCCGTAATACTTGAAGTAATTTAAAGAATTACAGAAAAGGTTAAAAACATCTATGATTTCACTGATATAATTTTGTGTGTCTTTTTTTATTTTAAATCAAACGTCCATGATATAATTACCTATCTGGAGCCAGAAAGCTAAACAGAATGTGCACTTTACCTTTTTAAAAATGCTGTTTGAAAAGTATCTAGTAACACTTATAAATTAGGTAATTAAATATTAAACTATTCTTGATTTGATGGATTTTGCTACATCTAANCAAGGGGCCCTCCAGGACTACATGTGGGGCCCTCAGCCTACGGAAAAAGGAACATCTTAGTTTTAAAATAATTTTTATTCTGTTGCTTTTCTTTTTTAAATCATTTATAGAGCATTAATAAAGATTTAAAATTGGCAATATCAAAAAGGAAAATTAGAAATTAAATGCAATAAAGATCTGGTTATTATGAATTAGGTTTAGATGAATGCTGATCTCTCCAGTTCATAGGTCAGCATTGGTTGCCCTTCCCATCAAGTAGCCCTCAGCCTTAAAAAAGTTGGTGACCCCTGTTTTATGGTAACTCTCAAACTGCTAGTGGCAAATACAATTTGCTCCAATTCATATAATATAATGGGATCAAACCTGTTTACACATCTTATCCCTTTCCTTTGCATTCTTTTTGGATAACCTGTATTATACCCCTGTCCTTATGTATGTAAATATCTGTCATAATATTCAGGTGTATCTGTTTTGATTTTTTTGTTTTTGTTTTTAAATCAAGCAAACACAACCGTTTTGCCGTAATACTTGAAGTAATTTAAAGAATTACAGAAAAGGTTAAAAACATCTATGATTTCACTGATATAATTTTGTGTGTCTTTTTTTATTTTAAATCAAACGTCCATGATATAATTACCTATCTGGAGCCAGAAAGCTAAACAGAATGTGCACTTTACCTTTTTAAAAATGCTGTTTGAAAAGTATCTAGTAACACTTATAAATTAGGTAATTAAATATTAAACTATTCTTGATTTGATGGATTTTGCTACATCTAATTATCTATATTCACTTCCTGGATACTTAATACTTGTTTGTGAACAGAGTAAAGCCAATCATCCAATCACATGGCAGCAACTCAGTGCCTTTAGGCGTACGAAAATAAAGACTATTTGCTGAAGTTTAAACTAATTAAGCTGAATTTATATAGCTAAAAATATCAGCCTGAGGTGGCGATTCACTAAATTGGGATTTAACAGATTGAATGAAAAGTAGTCCCTGCTCAGCCTTGTTTTCAGTTGCAAAATTTCGATGGAAGTGTTATAATTCGTTCTAAACTACAACAAAGTTTTTATGTTAAGGAATTTAATTGATTTGTGTGACTACCATCTCTTCTCTGTGCTTATATTTTCCTTTTTCAGCGAGTTTTAGGTGAGGAGCAGCAGCGCTGTCTGTCAAACAGAATGGCAAATCGGCTGCCAGTATGGGCAGGGCTTTAACGTCATAGACACGTGTACTAGGAAACAGGAAGTAAATACAGAGGAGTCCACACAGCTACAGGTAGAAAGTGAGTAAAGCCGACTTTATCTTTTAAAAACTGCCGTTTAGATTAATGGTATCAGAAATTAAACCTGGCCGAACTAAAGACATTGTTTCACGTAATTAAAAATAGTGATATTATAAAACATGCATGTTTTATTGCTCTGTAAGAGTTAGAAATTATAAATGTTCGAGAGCTTCTCATTGGAACATCCTGGATAACAATCAGAAGCCTTTAGCGTTTTTTTGGTTATTGTTCAGGGCTGGAAGTAAACTAAGGTAAAGCTGAGAGGTTTTAATTGGAAGAGGTTTGATGTTTTCAGACACATTAAAGCGACTCACGGAGCAGCAACGAATGAATGACTAAGAGAAGTCATTTAAGCTTTAAAGTGAAAATGACAGCCCTCCATTCCAGCATTTAACCATAGCCTGTATTTATGTTGGCAAATAAACACAGCTGTTTTCACTACTCACTAATGAAAGCAGCTTTCACAGCTACTGCCAGATGAATATTTGTGTATGTTTTCTGAAAATGTTTAATAAAGAATCTGGCTTTTGTTATCTTCTACATATTGTTAGTTAGAATCTCCTTTTTCATGTAAGTTTGCAGCGGTGTCACAATTAAACTTTATATTAGCTATTTTTGCTTGCATTTCTACCCTGTGACATCTGACATAGTTGAACTATTTTAGTTATTTTTGTCATTCGGTTTATTTAATCCACCTAATATTGTATTGGTTCATGTCTTTTTTTTTTTTTTAGGGCGTTTCACACTTCATTCAGATACTAAAACAATCATATTGTCATGTGTGCAATATATTTATTTTATTTAAGTCTATACGTTCAAAACCTGCATCCTATTAAATTACAATGAATATAAAAATTAAATGAATTAAAAGTACTTTGCTTTATGCAACAGAGTATTAGGGGCAGGCAAGAGATTATCTTTCTTCTATTTCGAGAATGAAGTCGTAACATTAAGAGAAGGAAGTCGTAACATTACGAGAAGGAAGTCGTAACACTACGAGAAGGAAGTCGTAACATTTCGAGAAGGAAGTCGACAGCCAACAGGTCTGTTGATGACGCTGACAGAGAAGGTGATTGGCTGCAATCTCCCATCTCTCCAGGAGATGGGAGATTCCTGAGGCGTGCAGGTAAGATTGTGGCTGACCCCTCGCACCCCAGTCACAGATTATTTCAGTCACTTCCCTCTGGCAGGAGGCTGCGGTCCATCAGGACCAGAACCTCCCGTCACAAAAACAGTTTTTTCCC
>NW_015150743.1:730365-754410 GCF_000732505.1 Cyprinodon variegatus
AAAAATCTCTAGCCTGGCCCTAATACTCCGTCGTAGCTTTAATCAATTTAATCAGTTGTTTTTTTTTATTAGTCAGGTTAGCCAAATAAAGTTAAAATAGATTTAGTGCAGTTAGTTTGGTGGCAAAGATTACTTGACGATGGGTAGCTAAATAATTTGTGGAGAAGAACTGTTTATTTTTTGAGTAAAAAACTTTTTGCATCGACCAAAGTTATATTTTAAAGCTTTAGCTGTGTCAGAGGTGTTTTTACTAAGTAGCTGTAGTTAACTTAAGAAGAATCAAAACTTTTTAGATGTTTTATTAACATTAATGCAAAGATTTCATATATAAAGTTTTGGTATATATTAATATATGTAATTGTATAAAGTATATTCAAAGTCTTGATTTATCAATCTTTGAATAAGGGCATGCCTTAAAATGTACAAATAATTTATTTATTTTCGGATAAAAATATATTAATTTATGTAATCTTGCTTCATAAGTAATATTGATATTTTAACATTTTCAAATAGAAAATTTGCCACTTATTAATTTAATGAATATGTGGCACATTTGGCTTTTCATACACGCTTCACTTGCAATTTATCCCATTTATAGACTTCTGCTTTTGTGAAATGTTTAGATTTGGGCAAAAAATGTTGTGATCAGAATTTTCATGTTGAGGCTGTACAGCAGGATTATTTATTCATCTTGACAGCAGAACCTGTCTGATGCAGCTGTAGACACGCCTGGTAGCCACATCGCTCAAATTCAAACATGGCAACCTCTCCACGATACCTGTTGGTCCGGTCTTAATTATAACTTCATCTAGCAAGAAAAACAACAAATTCTTGACAGAAACTGCTAAGTGTTTTGCTCCATCAGAGCACTAAGCTGTTACCGCCTGGACAGAAAGTCGACTTTATCCAGGTTAGAGGAAACCAGAGTGATGCTGCTCCGGTGGCGCATTTCTCAGGTGAAAGCGGCTGTAGTGTTTCTGTGTTTAGTGCGAAGGAGCCTCTGCCTGACCCACGAAGGAGGGGAACATTTATCTTCTGTGTTTTACTGTCTTTACCTGCAGCTTGATGAACTCTAAAGATGCTGCCTTAGCAGCATAATCATTGTGAAGGAATGACAGGTGGGGGTACTTCCCTAATACTGCAGTGGATAATAGAAAGTAATAATAGGAAAATATTTTAAATGGATTCAGAATAAACCAGTATTTAATTGCAGAAAAATTTTATAGAAATAAGATATAAAAATAGTTTGTTCATAAATGCAGTGGGCTGGTTCAGGGCCTCCCCCTCTACCCTGGGCCTGAGAGAACTGAACCATTGTCTCCACATCCAGGTATGATCTATATGTTTGCTGACCAAACTGCCAAAGCTGTATTGTTCTTATCTTCAACCTACTGTCTGGTGACCTGATTCTCCAGTATGTTGAAAAATCCCCAGATTAATTACCATGTTATCAGCTAACTACAGTAGCTTGGAGAATAGCAACTCCTGCATGTCCTAAAGTTGTTCACCTAAAAGGAGCAAATGCACATCAGCCAAACTTCTGCTAATGCTGACTAAGCTCTGCACTGGTGGTGACATTAGCAATCTGCCCTGTTGGAGATCCTAAAAGCCTTTAAAAAAAATTGCAAAGCATCTGCAATTATGAAAACTACATTAACATGAAGTTGGTAGATAACTGTGTATAGGGGCAAAACCACTTCTTTTTTCTTACATATAATATCATAATATAACCGTCTGCACTGTCTTCTCTAAACAATCTGAACCACCACATTAGATTATACAGGTTTTTTTAGATGGTTGTCACCATCATGTGATCCCAGTGTGGCCACTCCCACAAAAACGCAAACAAGGAAAGCCAGGATATTCTAATCCAGAACAAACAGGATTAGATGCTTGTTTGCTTCGTAATTTGATAAAACAATCCCAGAAGGTCAATGATGGTGCGGGTTGAGGACACGCGCGTGTTGATTTAAAGGGTGTCAGTCTGATGTAGTTCATTCTGTTGTTTTATCTTTGATCTTTTCCTTTGTCTGACTTCATTACAGGGCTGGAGGGTGCAAATGTTGTGGGGAAAAAAAGGATTTCACAGCAAACTGAAAAAGATAGTCTAGCAAACACCCAATTGAGTCGATCACACAGCCACACATACGTCCCGTATGAGTCGTTCGTGCTTATGTTGCAATGTTTGTATGTTGGCCTCAATTTTGTGTTCCCTCCATTTTTTGCTGTAGAACACATATTTACAGCTACTTTATGATTCTTGGCTATCTAACATAGAAGGTTTTCATGATCAAGCAGTTTTGATGCTTTTTGTGTTGACTTAAGCCTTAAGGTATAGTGGAGGATGTTCTTTTTCTGGGTGGATCATCAAAATAAGTGGTCAATTGTTAATCATTCTAGTGATATGTTTACATAAGGCCGTCCTACATGCTCGTCTCCATTTGCACTTAGCGTGGGTGAGTCTGACTGAATCTTCTTTTGGAAAGTAAGCTTGTATGAGCGATGCAAACAGCAACTTTTAAACAGAGCATGCATAAGGAGAACTCATGCATGCTCACGCACATGTTTAATAGTACTTTCCTGTCGGGAGCGGGTACAGAGTTGTGCATGTGCATTATTTGTTGAGGAGCGGGTCTTTTCAAAAATTCGCCAAAATCTTCCATTATACCTTTAACTATAAAAATATTATTTATATGTTGGTTAACAAAACTATACAGATACAATAATTAATATTTTGTCACAATAAACCTGTTGTTGCAGATGGTTTATTAATTTAAAGTTTTCCTATGTTAGAACCACAAACATCTTTGTCTTTTAGTAATATAAAAAGAAGATAGAAAAGAAGAATTGAAAGCATATTTAGAAATATAAATGAAATGAGCATTTTAGACTGCTGCTAAATAACGACTAGGCGATTACCTGCAGAAATTACCTAACTAGTCAAACAGAATCAGCCTGTGTGTTATTAAACCTTGTTATTAATCCAACTGTTCTGAACATGAGTGAACAAGGCCAAGGAGCGAAGCAGATTAATCAGTGCAAAGCTGTGGGGAAGTTTACGCGATTCAGTTTAATGATGAAGAAAAGGATGTTACAACTGCAAATTCGCCAAGACATCATGGTCCAAGGAAAACCACAGACCACTTGGGAGACTCTTTTGAGACTCTTTTGAGTCTCCTAAGTGGGGCTAGTTGAAAGTTGCCTTTTGTGTCTCTGCTTCTGTCTCCTTGAACCCCAGTCGACCTCGGCAGATGGCCGCTCACACTGAGTCTGGTCCTGCTGAAGTTCTTCCTGTTTAAAGGGAGTTTTTCCTCTCCATTGTCGCTACAAGCATGCTTGGTGTGAGGGATTGCCTTAGTCATTGAGTTGATGAAATCAGCTGGTTTTCCTTAGATAGAAAACTTTGAGCATATCTGACTATATAATCTGGTTGAATTGTCTCTGTAATATGCCTTGTGATGACGGGTTGAACTAAATTATATTTAGTTAGCAAAACCAAGAAATGTCATTCATCAAACGAGTAGCATTAATAGGGCTGTAGAGCTAAATGAAGGTAGATCCTAGGAGAAAACCTGCTTTGGAAACGGATCATAAGGATCTAATGTCAAAAGACAAAGAGACTATGGAGGAGGTTCACCTTCAAGCAGGTCCATTAACCTTATCTATCTATCTATCTATCTGTCTGTCTGTCTGTCTGTCTGTCTGTCTGTCTGTCTGTCTGTCTGTCTGTCTGTCTGTCTTCATATTAACATTCTAGATTGGTAAGGCTGATTTTAATTCTACTTTTCCAGGTGTGGCACCATGCTGGAAGGCTACAGCCCTGTGACCCAGGCCCTGCTGGGTACTCTCTTCACCTGGGGTCTGACTGCTGCTGGAGCCGCCCTTGTCTTCATCTTCTCCAGCCGGCAGGTAAACATTATTAGCATGAAGGATTCTTTATTCAGTTGAAAGAGTTACTTATGCATAAATGCCAAACTAGAGATAACTTGAAGGTATGGAGAAATGGAGTCCTTGGCTTTCTCCATACCACACAAAATCCCTCAGCTATCAGGTTAAGCTCACTGTTTGGTATGCTAAGTCAGAATCTCCAACCGCCATTCAAACTTTTTTCCTGTGGATTAGCAGGCAACCTTCTTAGCTTCTCATATTAACACAGAGATGTCCAGACAAAGAGAGGTTTCTGAGCGCTTTAGCTCTGATTTCTGTTTAGTCTGAATCAGTTTACCTTTAACTTAATTTAACTTCACCAGGATTTCCAAGCACCATAACAAAGCAAAACCAGGCTTCTGGAGGGATTGAAAAATCTGAAATACAATACGTAGATATTCACCTAACACGAATGTTTTTCTGATGTCTTTTGGTAAATTGACAAGATGATAAAGGGCCTTGGTCTGGCAGGCAACAAACCAGTGATAAAAAATGTGGAGTCCCTTTAGACCTTTAGATGGGGAGCTCAATCAATCAATCGGCCATGACAGAACAGCCAGACAGCGGCCCTCTGTTACCAACTGACACATGACACTGGAAATTTGATCAAAGCTGCCTTAGCAAGCCTTCAATGACAGGCTAAATCCTCTAATCCAATCAGTCCAGACCTTTGACAGTTATCACTGTGTCTCAAAAGCCCCCCAGCAGTTTAATAGTTAATAACTTCCTGCTCATGTGAAATATGACTTCTTTTTTTCAAATCTTTGTTTATTAGCAAACCATGGATCAGAACTGCGGTGAAAAGAAAAAAATACATGGAAGTGCTTTGGTTACCCTTAAAACTTCAATTTCTTTGTGATTTTATATGTTAAGTAAACACAAGGTACATAGCACACCGCTGTAGAGTAAAAGCAGCATATGAAAACCGTGGCAATCATCTATCAGCCCCCTTTACTCATACCCCTTAAATGAAATTTCTGTGCAAACAATTTCCTTTTAGAATATTTGTACGATGTGCATAAACCCAGGCGTAGTGAAAAACTGACTGTACACACCAGCTTAAACACCCCACACCCCAAAGTAAAACATTGTGCTGGCAGCATCCTGCAGTGGAAATACTGCACTGAACTGGGATAAGAATGAGAGTGGTTTAGAATATGGAAACAGAGAAGTACATCGTCACGGTGCGTTCACACTGAACACATTAGATGGTATTATGTAAATGGTATATGGTAGTATAGTTGTCCCTTGGCTGTAATAAAAAGGAAGTAGGGGTAGTTAGCCAGAGCCGACCACACATCTGAAATGTACTGAGGTTGTGTGCTAAACCAGTTTTTTTTTTAAACAGTGTCGTGTCTGATGATGTGGCAATAAGAATAATTGTCTTGATGCCAAAAAGAGCCCAACAGATTTTACTTTCACTAGTGTAGCAGTATGGCAATTGCCATGTTGCTCCACTTGTTTCATGCATATAAATTGCTTTATTATAATTATGCAGGGAGTTTTACAGATTATATGGACACTGCAATGAGGAAAAACAGAAAAAAAGAGAAAAGATGAAAGAAAGAGGAGATAGAAAAGAGACAAAAACATTTTCAGTCTGCTTCATCACCTGCAACGAGATGCAAAAAGAACAGCACAACTGAAAGACATGGTACGAGACATACAATAAAGCAACACCTTGAAACTATCACTGAAGTAGTATTATTTAGTCTGACATGCACTCTGTGGTACCTGAAGATAAGAGTGTGGGCTTTCTGTATGGAAGTGAATCTCTGAGTACCTGGAACCAAAAGCACCCTACTTTTTTGGAATGCCAGCCAGAGATGTGACCAATGCTTTGTGTCATCGCTGACGCTTGGTAAAACCAGGTCTAAAACGCTGACTTGTAACCAGCCAGCAGCAGATGGTTCCCTCCATTGCTGAGACAGGGAAGCGACAGGATGTGGAACATTTGGCTGACCATGCAAATTGCTGAGGATATGTCAGGCAAAGAGCAGCACCCAAATGGAATCGGATTCGGTGTGAATCCACCATCGGAGGCTGGAGAAGACTTTACCCCAGCACTATGGCTGCTGTAAATATCCTACAAAAGGATGGTGTAGATATCAATTAGAAAGGACCAGTCAAAGTCCAGACTGAGGATCCGTGGCGAGACTTTAAAAAGTGATGTTTACAGAAGATCTAAAATAATTTGACTCAGTTTGCGTGATAGTAAGAATGTTTATTATGGTAATGGTACTTGATTAGCAAGTAGCATTAGCATCAGGCTCGTTTGTGAGGCTGAAGACGGTGACGTTTTTGTTTTATGTATTTGTTGTCTCATGCTTTTTCTATTCAATAAAAAAATTGTATTTTATACATACACATACATACATACATACATACATACATACATACATACACATATTTTATTATACTTTTAGTTTAGTTTTTTTAGGTCAGGCCCTTATGTTTTAACAATTGCTGAGCCACACCGAGAGGAATAGTGTCCAATTCATCACGTTACTCTCTGTTTTGTGTAAGCTTTATTAGACCTTCTAGAACACTCTGTCCCATTTTCTAATTAAGATAGCCCACTGATTTCATTGCCTGTCATGTTTAATTACATTTTTATGACTCTCACAGAACAGACTGATTGATTCCATCATTTGGAGAAAAAAAACAAGCTAACTCTTTAAATGGCTCTTAGTGCTGATTTACTAGATCGACTCCCTGCACAGAACTGTCCCGCCTACATTTGCACAAAAACTAATTTTGTTTCTCTTTTGTTCTTAAGATTTCTGATATATCTGATCATTTTAAAACAAATAGAACAGTGGCAGCACTGAAAGCCGCTTTGTAGCTTTTGATGTGTATAAAAAACCCAAAATGGAAGCAGCAGAGTTTGTGTAGTGTTTCACACCATCTGATATCATGACTCATTAAAAATAAAGGAATTTAAATACATGTTCGTGGTAAATATTGCTTAAAGACTGGAGCATAACTTTAATTCTCCACAATCCAACCTGGTTAGATTTCAGCATAATAAAGTGCTGGTGTCAGAATGACAGAGGAAAAAAAAAAAGGCAAAGCTTTACATTTTTGTTTGGTACCTAATCGTGATTTAAATACTTTCCAGTTTTCATTATATACTTTATGTTTATATTTTAACATTTAGATCAGCTAAATAAGAACAATACAAAAAGGAAGTGATAGAGCACTTTGAGGGTTCATCTTTTTGGATAAATTGCTTACAAGCTTTGTTTAAATTGCTAACAAGCTTTGTTTAGACCTTAAATTACCCAGGGGTTGAGTTTAGTTAACTAGCCTCTACTCTGCTGCTTCACCTACATGCTGCTAAAGCCTTTTAGCTTCCCAACTCTACTTAAAGCAGAACTAAAGAGCCTTTAATTTTGGCCAATTCTGGCTCCCCAAGTTTAGAGAAGCTGTAATGTTTTAATTGAAGGAAGACTGCATTGCCCATGAGGACAAGCGTGGTAAAGACTATGGCTAAATTAGAATTCAGGGGCTGCGTCCTCTGAAGGCTGATTACGTCATAGCGTGGCACCGAGGCCTGTTCGCATGCCAAGACTCCTCGTTATGCAGCCTACAAATGCGTCCTTCTTTTTGCCCGATTTGAAGGATGGTTCTGATGTATCCTAGCTATCCTTGGATATCCCAGGATTCATTGCGAGACCAAGCAAGACGGCTGCTCCGTGATCAGAAGGAAAAGGTTACTTGCCGCCAAACAGTGGTGAATATTGGAAGTTCAGTTTAATGTAAAACAAATATGTGAATAGTTCCCTCTGAAATGAATGAAAATAGTTTTTTAAATGGTTATTGAGTCAGATATGTGGCGGAAATGTTTGATTTATCTAAATGTTTTTATCTGTTACTGTATAAATGAGTTTGGCTGTAATTTTAGGAGAGATTCTAATATAGCTCCATTGTGGGTAATAAATCTGTTATGATTTTTATTTTTTTAATTATTATATTGCACAATTCGCCTAACTAAGTATTCTTTGTTGTTGAATATAAGAGATTTTTCATATATATATATATATATATATATATATATATATATATATATATATATATTTTTTTTTTTTTTTTTTTTTTTTTTTTTTTTTTTTTTTTTACATACATTGTTTAGATTTACTTTCTATATCATTACATTTTATTGGCTTTTATTTGTTCAGACTCTCGGTGGTTGTCACCGTTATTCCAGTCCGTATTCTCATGAGTGTAGTCTTTGCTCACTTTCCAATAAAAAAAAGGAAAAAAATTGTAAAAAGAAACATTTTTTAAAAGTCCAGTATTCAACTGCTAGGCGACAGAGGGTACGGGCGGTGAAAGCCACAGAAGGCTCGACCTGTTTGAATTCACAGCCAAAACTCTTCCGCTCTCCTTATTGAATTTTAATTCAAATTCCGCCGATATTGTGGTAAATTCCTGATCTCCCTGCTATTGGATTGAGCTAAATTTAAATTTCCAGAGGCTGTGAAAGATGAATAGCGATGAGGTAAAGCTAATTGTGGTGAAGCAATATCATATGATGATGATGAAAATAAGAAACATTGGCTTTGCACCATATTCTTGTTTAGTGAGGTAGACCTCCGTCTTTATATCGGATGGGGAAAGAGGAGGAAGTGACATCTGCTGTAAAGCTGAACATTTGTGGTTGTTTTGTGTGGCAGGGTCACTGCCAACCCCTCTTACAGTTGCTTGGTGTCAGTGACAGCTATACAGACCCCCTAGGGCCATGACAGACGTGTCCTTCTGCTAGTTGTAACTCAGCTTATAAACACAAAAGTTAGGAAATATTTTATAATGGTTGAAAAGGTACTAAATAAAAAAAAAAAAAACAGCTTAATGACCTGGAATAAGGAGCGTCTTTTAGTTTCCAGACCACGACTTTCCAAACAGTCCACTTGCTGACCTGTAGGAAAAACTGATTAAATCACCTTTTTTTATTGTATTCTTCAGGTAATAAACATTTATTTTAAACAATAGAAGAAAACAATGGTTTATTGATGTTTTTCATGACTGTATATGTGAGCCCACACAGATGAGGGGAGCCGGTCAGAAATAAATGTGGTTACCCTGGAGACCAATCTGGCATTTTATTCAAGGGCCCTTAAATTGTAAGAAAGGAACATCAGAAAGTTTTAGTGGCTTTGAATTGGTAAGGTCATTAACCCTCAGTAATACCAAACACAAGCAGCAATGAAGGAAACCTTTTTACTCACCTGACATTAAAATCTCTTTTGCATTTTAATTGTAAGGGTTTTATGTTTGTAAACAGCTTAGGATTAGAAAAAAGTAGAATATTAACAAAGACATGTTTGATATTTGGATTTTTTTTACTTTCCTCTCTATTCAGAGTTTGGTGTGCTTTAGATAAAGGATAAAAAATTAATCATTAATATTTTTTTCCAATACAAATCAGAACAGAGTGTATAAAAGATAATTCTGTATATAGAACTTAAATGAATTTATATAGGTTCAATTTTAAGTGTTATTTTCCATATTTTCAATTCAGCAGAGGTCTGCAGAGGTTTCTATGTATTTTATGTCAAAGCTTTTCAGATGGGAGTCATTTTCTAACACATATTGCTGGAATTTTTTATGTTTTTCTACAACATTTGTGAACTGCACTCATTTTTGGTTTTACCTGTAAAAGGAAAGGAAATGTACATACTTGTGTTAGTCATTGTTTTCTGCTTTTAGGCTTCTCTCAGCTGAAATTACCCTTGCTTCTGTGGCCTTTTGATTTGTTGAGATTGTGTTGCAGCCTCCTAAGTGAAATCTGAGTTGTTTTGCTACGAGGTTTCTTGCCTTTTTGGTTTCCTACATTTGGCTCTTTAGACACTTAGCAATGTTTGCCAGGTTGTCTCCACAAAGAGGTTAACTGAATGGTAGCTTTTATGCTGTCAAGGTTTCAGCACATTGATTTTATCTGACTTGTGTGCATTTTCTTTTCTGTTCTGCCCTATTCAGAAGCGGATCTTGGATGGAAGTTTGGGTTTTGCTGCCGGGGTGAGTTTGATTTCCTCTGAACCTTACAGTCACTCTTTCAGCCATACATACTTACAGCGCAGGTAGGCAGCTCCGGCTCTCTGAAGGTGTTTGATGTGTTTCATCGCAACCCGCCGAGTCTTTTTTTAAGACCCCGATAAACTCTGACACTTCCTGATGCCACATTTTATTTAATTAAATGTGAGAGTTTTCCTGGAAGCTGAACCTAGCCTTATCATGTACAGAGGTTTTATGCTGCAAATGGAAAAAAAAATATTGATTATTTCTTACAGGGAAATATTTTGCAGTTACAAATCTGAACTGATAATAGATTATCATGCTCTATTCAGTTAACAAAAATGCCATTCTAAAGGTTTTACTTATGATTTTTTTAAAAATGAATTTAAACTATGACTTGAAATACAGCTTATGTTGTTCTTTTATAGAAGAAAAAGAAAGAACCTGTTTTTCTACAGCATAATCACCAACTTTGTATCCGCAGTAAATGCTCGATCCTCCTACTGTCACATTTTTGTTGTAGAAATAAGAGAGTTTATTAGAAAAGCTACAGGTACCAAGTGCTTTTTTTCATATTTAACATCTGATTTTTAAAGATTCAGAATAAGGGCTGAAAAAAAGTGCATGTGCAATTTCTTGCACTTGGTGCTGCCCAAATGTTAAGGAATGCTCCTACTAAAATTGTATTATGTTTTATACAGGCAGTTTGAGAGTGTTCATAAAATAAAGACAAGGTTCTAAGCCATATGGTCAGAGGTGATAGGGACAACAAATATTCAAAAGACGTTAAAACTAATAATTTATGACGTTTATAGTTACAAAGATAAACTATTTATAAGATCTATGAATGGAGTTTAAAAAAAAGATGAAAATAAATGATAAAAAAGTTAAATATGAAAAATTAAATGGTATGAGAACCTTTTGTCTATTTATTGAACCCCCCCCAAACTAAAACCAACAGAAGGATGAGACTGCAATAAATTATAACATTTCTGCAATTTTCCAAAGCATTTGCTTCTAGAAGAGTCTTTTTAATTTGAAAATATTTATTAAAGGATTTTAAATGAACAAACTACATGGTTACAGACTCTAAATCCAGCCTCCCAAATGACTTCCAAATGATATGGGACGGTGCTGGTGTGTCTAACCAAAAAGGAATCCAGTTCTGGTAAACAAACTACATGGTTACAGACTCTAAATCCAGCCTCCCAAATGACTTCCAAATGATATGGGACTGTGCTGGTGTGTCTAACCAAAAATGAATCCAGTTCTGGTAAAACTGAAATGCCACCCCTCAATATTCTAATTAATTACCTGGTAATTACAGGTTCAGATAGTTGATGAGCTAAACCTAAAACTAAATGATTATAGCCAGTCTTCCCTTTAGAATCATATTGCCTTTTTGGTTTCCTACATTTTTACTTGTTTTACCTCTGTTTTGGTTTTTAAGGTGAACAGATTAATTCCAGTATTTTGCTAGAGTTCCTTTATAAGCTAAAAACCTACCCAATAAGCACATAGTCCCTATTTAACTTGCATGTATTTTTACTTGACTATTTCTTTCATATGTATAATATTTCATGTTTTTCACTATTTTCAGTTTGTAAATTGCATTTGACAATGTCAATTGCATTTGACATTGGTAAAGCTGTTATAACATTATACATTGCATCTTTTTTTAAAATATTGTTTTCTTTTCAGCTTGTATTTATTGTTTTGATTGATCTGAAAAGGTTTTAGGACTCATCAGGAGGTAAAAGTACATGAAAGGTTCACGTGATATTTCCCATTACAAACACAATCATGACTTTGTACGTGAGAAGGCTGGTAAAATATACAATTTATTGTTGCAATGAAGCTTTCCCGTCAAAGTGGTTACCTTTCACTTCAGCTTTGCTTTATGCACCAGGAAACTGGCTGACTTCAGCATTTGGCTTGTTTAGTGAACAAAATCCAACCAGTCAACCTATTATCACTGAGGGTCTGGAGTGCAGATGGGAAAAGGATGGAGAAAGATCAGTGTGACCTTCATGTTATTTAAGAAACTAACAAACAAACAAACAAAAACAGTCTTTACAAGCTGGAGATAGATTGAAGGTCAAAAAGATAAGGATGTCCTTACAGTAAATACAGAACATATTTATAGTATTAAAAGGTGCAGTTGGTGATTTAAAAAAAGTTAGATTTTTTTTATTAGCTAAAACAGATAAACAGACAAAATTCTCGTGACCATCCGCCGAAGTTCTCGCAACTTCTTGAATAGGCTCCTCCTTGCGCTTAGGTGGGAAACTGCTTTGTGTCCCTAAAAATTCCAGCTTAACTGGTTTGCGACCAGACCCAAGCGACATTAGATGTGTGCGGTTGCAGAAGTCTAATCAGCCCTTAAAGCATATCATTTATTTTCCATCCCTGAATGTACCATAGCTGTTTGTTTGTTTATCAGAAAGGGGGAGGAACATGTATGTAGTATGTATTGCTTGTTTAAATTTTCAGACTAAAGGCTGATTTATACTTCGAAACTAGGTTGTATGCGTAGGGGTCGCAGTGAATGCAAAGACGTCCCCGCCCCCTCGGCAGACACTCTGCTACACCTCCCCCAAATTGCAGGTGACTGCAGACAGGAGGCTGGCTTGTTTTGTTTTTATGACCGCAATTATGAAAAACCACTCGTGAAGTTTGACCAGCTAGAAGAGCGAGGTGCACGAGAACGCTGGGACCCTTTTTCCACCTGGATCCCTGCTCTTTTTTGCCATCATATCCCTCCGTTGTCGGACAAACTTGCCCCCACTTCCTCACCGCCTCGGCCGTATCTAGACCCATAACGAATTGAGCATAAATCAAAAATGTCTGCGCCAAGCTCACTGCGACACACTGCTATGGGGAGTATAACCAGCCCTTAAGTTCACAGTTTTCTGAAAATTCCCTACTGCAGCTTCAATGCATATTTTTGTTGGTAATTCTTTAGACCTTGATAAAGGACACCAGATCGGAAAACTGTTCTTACTTAAGCCTATTTCAGTTTAACTTTAATATTTAACTAAGATAGTGGCTTAAAAAAATCAATCTCATTTCTGTTCCAAATGTAAATAGATAAAGGTCATTGTCCTGGATTTCATCCATGTGTCCCTTCTCCAGCACAGCTGAGTCAGACGACTTCATGGGTCCTCAACATGTCTTCACAATCTAGAGGCTATTGACTCAGTCATTTGATTGAGGTCTGTTGAGCGAGGAGACAGCCAAAACGCACAGTACTAAATGAGTTGTATTTATAGCAAATATTTAAAACATTTTATTTTTCATTCTAAGGTTTGACATGATAACTGTGACTTTATTTAGTTGTAAGCTGTGTGTTTTGCCTGTTGGTTTATTTTTTTGCCTTCCTCCTCTGCCTGAATGGTTTGAGACTGAAGGCTGGCCATTTTATTTCCAGCTCTGATTATCCATCCTGTTTGTGCTGGAATGTAAAGCACAATCAGCAGCAGCAGCAGCATCATCCAGGTGCTGCTAATCAATTACACTCTATTACCTGACTCATCAGTAAATCCAGTGCACTTACACATTTAGTAGTTTAGAGCTTTATCTCCAGGACTGAACGCCCCCGGCTCTATCCCCACTGATTTAGCACTTGCTTAGATGCCTGAAGAATATTTTATTACAAGTTGCTTGTTATTCTTTTCTGTTTAGTATAATGCATACTATGAAAACAACGGCAATTGGGAAGGAATCATCCCGTTGATCAAATAAATGAAGGATTGACCAATGTACAAAAGGTTGAAACCACTGAGCAAACAATGGAACAGGCTGCAGAAAACTTGCCAATGATAAACAGCCAACCAAGAGGGTTTTATTTGGTATAAATGGGCTTAATAAACAAATAACTTTTAATAAACCAATAACCTTTAATAACACAGTAAAAACTATATATATAAATATATATTTATATGCTAAAGTTTGGTTTCTGAAGGACTGAAATAGATTATGGATTATGTCCACACTACTATAAATTGATTTAAGGCAAGGCAAGCTAACTGATATAGCAGATTTCAGTGGCAAGACAAAATCCAAAATGTCGTACAGGAGGAAACAAAAAAGAAAAAGAAAACTACATTGCAATGGCATAGAGGCAAAACAAATGATTGAAAAGAATACAAGTTAATCATTATAATCAGATGTATGTATGTTTATGTATATATGTATTTATTCTGGATTTACATCTTTTACAGAGTTTGTTACAGAATTTGTGGAACATACCACCTAAACCCTGTTTTATGCTGTTTGGTTCTGGTTCTGGGTATTCAGAGACGACTTCAGACAGAAGACCTCAGAGGTCTCGGGGTTGATCCACTGACAGCAAGCCTGTAATGTATTTTGGAGCCAAGCCTTCCAGTGATTTATAGACTAACACAAGAATTTTAAGGTAGATTCTCTGTGAGATTCTTAGTGAGGATGCCAGCAGCAGCATTCTAGATCCACTGCAGCTGTCGGACCTATTTTTTGGGGTAGACATGGCAACATTTCTGCAGAAGCGCAACCACTGAAGGCTCAACTGAAACATTACTCACTAAATCCGGAAAACATGTTTTTTAGACTTTGATTTAAATAAATAGATAATATCGTATGTAAACATATAAAAAACAAACCAAAAAGCATAAATATGGATCGCAATTCAGACTGAAAGTATATCAATATGAAAAATGTAAGAATAAATTACAATTAACCATAGTTATCAATCATGTATTTTGGTATTTATATATTCACTTATCTCCTGTCTGGATGTTAGCATCCAGGTCCTTCACTAAACTGCACCCCCAGGAGTCATGACAAACACACATGTTCACAATCTTTTATCTTTATAAGGACTTTTCCTTGAATTCTATTAATTTTTCATTCATTTAAAATGCCTAACCCTGGCCACAACCCTTAACATAACTGTTATCAGTACATACCTCACCTTAAATCTAATCTAAACTTTATGCAATCCTTTAAACTAAACTAAACTTCCTTCCAAAAAGTTTTACAAAGACAGAAAGGACCAGGGGAATGTTCTTTCTCTTTGTTAGTTAAGGCATTCGAACCTTCATCTCACAGCAGCTTAAACAAGCCCATTAACACATTCTGACACATTCAATCACATGGGCGCAAACAGGATTGATTACAAATGGAAACTCATGCACACAGACTTCAGAGAAAGGAAAAAACAGCTTTTCTCACCCTACATTATCACGTCATGTTGTGTCAGAGCACACTGTCCCTTAGCTGTGAAGCCTAATGACCTATGATTAATTTCTACATAGACCTTTTTTTCTTTTACTCCTCTTTCTAGCTTATTTTTCTTTACCTTATTGTTAAACTCCTGACAATGTCTAATGTTAGGAAGTGGGGATGTAGCAGCATCTGCAAAACTAAGCAAAACTGTTTTTCAAAAAGTTTTTCAAGCGTATCTGAACCAGAGGTTTACAGTTAACTGACAACCAACTCAACAGCAGACATTTTGCTTAAGCCATGAAAAAAAAAAAAAAAGAATAAAAAAACAATGTGGGCATGATATCCACTGCAAGCCAACCTAAAAACCCAACTTTCTTTGATTAGGTACTTGAACTGTAAGAATTCTGTCAATATCTTTTATCACCGTCTCCTTCTAGGATGTTTATTCCTTTAATAATTAATTCTTCAGAGTATTAATGCCTTCAGCTGGCTTTTTTTTGGTCTGATAAATCCTGTAGATAAATCCCCCAGCAGGCACTGTTCTTAGGTGTGGATCCCCAGTCTTTCAGTTGTTACAACATAAAAAAACGGACTTTAAGAGAAAACGGTCTTTTTAAAATGTCAAGACCAAGGATGCCTAAACTTCTTTACTGATAGGACCAAACTGAAAATTTCTTTAAAGCTTGCCAAATGCAATAATATAAAATCAAATACAATTGTTAGTAAATTCAGTATATTTTTTTTAATAAAAGTATTAAACCTTCTTTATTTAATAGGGGATATTATAGAACATAAGGTCTTATGAATATATCTCCTATATATGACCTTTTAAAACAAATATCTAAAATTTTATTACAATTACATGTAGTATAAAATGCTTCAAAGTGGTTTTTGGACATCAAAACAACTTATTGAAGCTACTGCAAAATGTGAAGCTGTTCTCTGGCTTTTATTCGTTTCTCCATATCATGTTTCGGCTGGCTGTGTGTTCTGTAGGTGTCAATCGTAGTGCTTCTTATTCGCTTGTTAAGGTTCATTACACTGAAGGTCTGCTCATAAACATAAGTGGTGCTGAACAAAGATAACATTACATTTGCATGTTTCTTAATGCTTGGCCAGCCTTCAGGGGAGACATGTTGCAGCAACATGACTTATTCCTTAGCTCGGTTAGCTCTATCTGAATATGATCAGGAAAACTGATGTTGAAAGGCGAAAAAAAAAAACCTGCTCGATGTCACCTCCATGTTTCCAAAAATTTGACCCCTTTCAGATAAGGGAAAAGGGAAAGATGTCCTAAGAACAAGTGCAATGTCTGCTTAGACTTTATCCAAATGTCACCAGATGAAATATTGTTTCATAAATAAATAATAGAAATATAAACAACTGCTACCTGGAGTGCCTAGCTGTCTGGTTCTGAAGGGTCTCCTTTACTCTAAGTTGTACAGGTGATTAATATAGCTGTATCGGGGGGCTTTCTGTGGTGCGGTATAGAAAACAAAAAAATAGCGTGTGGTGTAAGTATACACTGGGCTTTTGTTTCCAAGTTTGACATTAAACTTGGAAACAAAGTCCATTGGATTGTTTTTTTTTTACTTTTTTGGAGTCAGTATGAACTGGATGACTGAGAATCTTCATCAGCATCATGTTTCTCGGTCAAATGGCACTGCACACCACTCGAAACCTGCCATACTAACAGAGATGGAGGTGGAAACATCATGGTGTGGGGCTGTTTTACAGCATATAGTAACGGCAAACTTCAGATAATTGAAGGAAGAATGAATGAAAAGATGTGCAGAGACATCTGCTGCCGTCAACCAGGAAGTAACTAAAGTTCAGAGTTAATAGAAGAGGCCCTCTCTTGTGTGGAAGAATCGACCAAAATCACAACTGAGCAATGCATGCAACTAATTTCTCCATACAGGAGGCCTCTTGAAGCTGTCATTGCCAACAAAGGCTTTTGTACAAGGTATTAAATATATTTCAGAAAGTGTGTTTAATACCTCTTCCCTGTGCCATTCTATACATTTATATGTATGCAAGTGTACAGTATATGCTTGTATATATGTATGTATGTGTGTGTATGTATATATATATATATATATATATATATATATATATATATATATATATATATTATGTGCTAAAAACTTATTTCTGTCTTAAGTGTTGCCACTTATAAATCATCTTACAGGAACACCTGTGTCATTTCTAAACAACAAAAGGTCAATATCCATTACCATCCATACCATTTTCTCTGAGATTGCTGCAAAGGCAGCTGAACTAAATCTGGACCTGATTTGATTTTAAAAAGAAAAGTTTTTTCATATCCTCCTAAGTCACACATACTGCTAGGGTAGTTAAGTTTTTCAATGCTATATAATTTAATGTGGATGTATCAAAAACGTCTATTTGGTAGATCTTTGTGTTTGATATAAATTATTGCAACACTCGTCTGACTCATTAGAAAAGGGTGCAGAGATGTTTTCTACGGTACTAACCGTTGCAGGTTCTATATAACTACCTCTGGTATTAATGAAACAAAGCATCAAACAAAGATGTGGGATACCTTAATAATACACTCTTGAGGGGCTTTTAGAAAGTGCCTATTTGGTCACATTTTTTTGGATTATAAAGCATTATGTGTTACAATATCTATTTCTCACCAAATGACCTCAGTCCCCTGCTGCCACAGTGTGTGTCCAGAATATCCATAAGTGGTTAAGATTAAGCCCACAGAGCAGGCAACCACCTAGAAGTTCTTTTTGACTAAAAGTTGAACCTATAGTATGAAATAAAGCCTATTAATAAATCCATATAGGTCTGTACCACGATAAAAATATCTATAAAGCAGTAGATGGTCTTGGCCCAAACTACATAGCACTGTTGCTGATCATGTATGACCATAGTAGACTCCTGAGGTTATTTGAGTCGTCTTTACTTGCTGTTCCCAGTACAAAAATTAAACAATGGTAGCCAATATTTGGAACAACACTTTGTAAGCCTGTACAGAAGTATTGGCTTAAGTCAGTGGTTCTCAAACTTTTTCTGTCATTCCCCACTTTGGACAAGGGGGAATTTTCAAGCCCCNTCAAACTTTTGGTGTCGATCATTCGATTTCATCCTGGACACTACAGAAAATGGGCTTAAAGTGTAAAAAACCGAACTTCTCCTTTAATATAGCTGTATCGGGGGGGCTTTCTGTGGTGCGGTATCTACCTGCCTAGAAAACAAAAAAATAGTGTGTGGTGTATGTATACACTGGTCTTTATTTCCAAGTTTGACTTTAAACTTGGAAACAAAGTCCAGTTGATTTTTTTTAAAAACTTTTTTGGAGTCAATATGAACTGGATGACTGAGAATCTTAATCAGCATTATGTTTCTCCGTCAAATGGCACTGCACACCACTCGAAACCCGCCATACTAACAGAGATGGAGGTGGAAATCATGGTGTGGGGCTGTTTTACAGCATATAGTAACGGCCAACTTCAGATAATTGAAGGAAGAATGAATGAAAAGATGTGCAGAGACATCTGCTGCCGTCAACCAGGAAGTAACTAAAGTTCAGAGTTAATAGAAGAGGCCCTCTCTTGTGTGGAAGAATCGAACAAAATCACAACTGAGCAATGCATGCAACTAATTTCTCCATACAGGAGGCCTCTTGAAGCTGTCATTGCCAACAAAGGCTTTTGTACAAGGTATTAAATATATTTCAGAAAGTGTGTTTAATACCTCTTCCCTGTGCCATTCTATACATTTATATGTATGCAAGTGTACAGTATATGCTTGTATATATGTATGTATGTGTGTGTATGTATATATATATATATATATATATATATATATATATATATATATATATATATTATGTGCTAAAAACTTATTTCTGTCTTAAGTGTTGCCACTTATAAATCATCTTACAGGAACACCTGTGTCATTTCTAAACAACAAAAGGTCAATATCCATTACCATCCATACCATTTTCTCTGAGATTGCTGCAAAGGCAGCTGAACTAAATCTGGACCTGATTTGATTTTAAAAAGAAAAGTTTTTTCATATCCTCCTAAGTCACACATACTGCTAGGGTAGTTAAGTTTTTCAATGCTATATAATTTAATGTGGATGTATCAAAAACGTCTATTTGGTAGATCTTTGTGTTTGATATAAATGATTGCAACACTCGTCTGACTCATTAGAAAAGGGTGCAGAGATGTTTTCTACGGTACTAACCGTTGCAGGTTCTATATAACTACCTCTGGTATTAATGAAACAAAGCATCAAACAAAGATGTGGGATACCTTAATAATACACTCTTGAGGGGCTTTTAGAAAGTGCCTATTTGGTCACATTTTTTTGGATTATAAAGCATTATGTGTTACAATATCTATTTCTCACCAAATGACCTCAGTCCCCTGCTGCCACAGTGTGTGTCCAGAATATCCATAAGTGGTTAAGATTAAGCCCACAGAGCAGGCAACAACCTAGAAGTTCTTTTTGACTAAAAGTTGAACCTATAGTATGAAATAAAGCCTATTAATAAATCCATATAGGTCTGTACCACGATAAAAATATCTATAAAGCAGTAGATGGTCTTGGCCCAAACTACATAGCACTGTTGCTGATCATGTATGACCATAGTAGACTCCTGAGGTTATTTGAGTCGTCTTTACTTGCTGTTCCCAGTACAAAAATTAAACAATGGTAGCCAATATTTGGAACAACACTTTGTAAGCCTGTACAGAAGTATTGGCTTAAGTTAAGACATGTTAAATACTTTTTCACATCAATATACTGTACTTGGTGTGTATCCATATTCTGCGTAGGATGCGCTTTTCAAAATAACACCAATATGACTTGAGAGGGTAGGATCTGTCGCTGAATAAGACATGTGACCTAAAGTACTCCTTTACTGCAGTCTGAGCGCCTATTAAGCATGAGAGCTAAACCTAACTTTTGCTGTAAGGCAAAAAACGGATGGCAATTACCCGATCGGTTCTCTGGTGTAGGATTTAATCTTGAGGCCTTTATATGTAACTCAATTACTTCTTAATCTGATGGTCCAAAGTGGTCAGCTATGAGATTCCAAAACACAAAGGGAGACCATTTCATTTTGTGACAGTAAATTCTTGTGAATTGTTTCAGCAATGCTAAAGCTTGAAGTTACAGGTCTTTTAATGGATTACACTGAGGATGCAAAAGTTCAGCCAAATGCAACAGATTGACCAATATTTTTTAAAATGTGTGTTTACAGAACAGCAGGAAGCAACCAGCAGTGAATCATGAATCCTGGACATGAGAGAGCTACGATAGTGGATGGGCAGGAACTTTTGGCTGAGAAAAATTTTGAAAAAAAAAGCAGTGTCTCAGAATCAGTAGGAAAGCGGGGAAACAGAATTTCAGCTCCTTAGTATAGCTGGCTAATGACAGAGGGGTGATATCACTGTGGACTGATAAAGTGTGAATATGAATTCTTAGTTTAATGTGAGGGTTTGATCCAACTGAGCTACAGACACAAGGTTAAGCGAATCCAGGAAACAGAAACAGGATTATCTTTTCAGCTAACTAAGCAAGGTAGGGATGCTGGAAATTTGGCTTTCGATAATCTGGCACTTTTCTCAATCAGAGAGCAATATGTAAGGCCAGATCAACAGATGTGAATAGATTGCAAGGAGGGGGAACACATTGGGAAACTATGATTGCTGCAAATTACCCAGAGTGGTTCAAACACAGACAGGGGTAATGCAGACTAACAGGCCAGAATCATAACATGTTTAACCAGTGGCTAAAGGTCACACAGTGCTGCTTTAATCCTATGCTTCAATCTATTCGGTGTGCCCTTCTGTGTGAGTTATTAGTTACAATGCTTTATGCTCTGATATGATATATCATTCATATTTTGTCGTTATTTATCTCAATTGGTTTGCTTTTCCTGTGAAGTAAATTATGATTAACATATAAACACCAATGGCAAAACTTGGCCGATGATATTATTTTTTCCCCCAAATAGTACACTTGTCAAACCTCTCACATGCTTTCATTTTTAAAAATCTTTATTTGGTTTATGTTAATCTAATCCCTATTTGACAGCTATAAGTGTTTTGGAGTGAAATAGATTTTATGTAAACAAGTCCAAATGGTAAAATAGCAATGCAAAAGTTCTTTACCTTATTTTTTATTAAGATGCTATATGATATAATATACAAGATTATATGAAAACTTGAGCGTTGAATTTCAAAAATATGAAGCCTCTTCGCAGCACTCAATGCAGCTCCAGCAGATTCCAAAATAGCTTCTTCACCACCGCCATTAGACAGCTGAATGTTGAAAAAACTCTAGGGCTACGTTCACACCGCAGCCTGAAGTGAACCAAATCTGATTCTTTTGCCCATGTGCGACCTGGATCTGATCTTTTCATGACAGTCTGAACAACACAGATCCGATTTCTTCCAATCCGACCCACGCCACTTGGCTATGTGGTCCTGAATCCGATACAAATCTGATCTTTTCAAATGTGACCTGTGTCTGAACGCCCAGGTCGGATTCATCCAACCTGAATGTCATTAATACCCGACAAAGGTCAATATTCTGCGTCTTGTTACGCAGAAGCTGCAAGAAAAACAACAACAATGGCAGATGATGATGCGGAGAGCTGTATTTATGTTTAACTATATTGAAAAGATTGAGTTTTTATGGTCGTAAAAGACTGCCAGATGACTGCTTTGCATACACTGCTTTGCATACACTCTGTGTATATAAAATTACAGTAAATGTTGTCTAATTCTAAATATAAGTATTTAGGAACATGGTTTTTAATGCATTATAAAAAATTTTGACACCAGATTTGGAGGGTGGAATTTATTTAGATCTTGTCCACAGCCCATTTCATACAAGAAATATACTACTAAGAACTAATTCAGTATAAACTGAATCTGTGCCAACAAACAAAAGAATAACAAAAGCTTCAGCCATAAACAGCTGACTGTGCAAGGCTGCTTTTGGAAGTGACACTTCAAGCTGCCCTGTGTTTTATTTGAATGGATCCCTGCCATGCCACTATGTGTTAAATTACAGCAGAAGCTTTGTAGTCAAATCACTGACATCAGTCTGGCAAAACAGCAGGGTTCAGTTTATCCGCCCATGTCAAGTACTGTTTTATTACGAAATCTATGGTGTATAAAAAGTGATACCAAGAGACAACATCTCAAAGATGCAGAAATCAATTCTGTATTTCAATTGCTAAGTACCTAAACAAAATACAATCATACAGTTTTTTTTGTTTGTTTTTTTAACACTGGTCTGTCTTGAAAGCATTGTGCTTATTTACCTTTATTACTGACCATTAGAAATGAACCGCTGGCTAAAAGTCATAGTTTCTTTGAGAGCATGTGGCTCTCATGGTTGGGTTAAAAACTATGTTTACCTACAAGTGTTGGTGCAATCAGCTTTTCTATATTACCAAGTCAATGACTAATATTTATATTGTCCACTTAAAACATATTGGAAATATTAGAACCAATGTTATTTCCCATACACATAAAATACAGATTACAGTCTATTTAAATAAATCTCTAAAAAATGGGAGTTGGGTAATAGAACAGCTCAGTAGGAATTCCATTCTGATTCATGGTTTAATTTGGTTTATGGGATGTAGAAAAGATTTTATCTATTTAAAAAAAAGATATTTAAAGAATCTATATTTTAAAGTAGTTTAGACTAGAATGAAAATAAAAATATCCTTAACTTCAGTTGGCAAACGTAGGTGTAATAACATAAGAATAACACAACCGTGATATTTTAGCACAAGGTAATTTATAACAAATAAGGAATAAAGAGGGTGTACAATTTTTTTTTTCTATTTTAAAGTATTGGAGAAATTTTCCATTCTTATGCAACTAAGTGCTGTCAGCAAGTCTGAAAAGAAAATGTTTGCATTCTCCATCATACAATAATGACTTCTTGTCCCACTTCCATACAAGATTTAAAAATACAGTTAAAGGTTATAAAATGTTGTGTTGATCAAGCTGAGTAAATCCAGCCTGACTTCAGCCTGCAGGCATTAAGCCTGACCAGCCAACACACTATAAATGTGGGATTGAGCCCCCACCCCCCAAAAAATCTGACATGAATGAATATTTCATTTAGGTATTACTTCTAGATGCAATAAATTCATCAGGCTCACACCACTGTACTGACTTTGCATATAGAAAATTGCTTATTTTCTCCATGTTATTCAGGAGAATGCATTCTATGTATAGTGGGTAAGATGAGAATTGAACACCCAACCATTTTCCAAAACTAATGAAGAATTCATGCAACTGATATTCAATTTTTATCAGTTGTCAGTAGCAACCCCAGTTTCCATTAAAAATGTTTATTTAATAATATGAAATAAACTAGGTAAAATATTTTAAAAACACACAAAAAAGGAGGTGGAAACGGACATGGAGAGCCAAGACATTAGCTGAAATCTATAGGTGAACAGAAGGCCATTCTGGCCCTTGTGTGTTGTTTGGATTTAAAGCACTAAACATCATTAATAGTAATTGCCTCTTTAATGTGAGAAATCTAAAAGTCAACTACATTAAAAGTAATTGCTTTCATGGCCGTAACTACCATTTAGGACTAGGAAGTCATGTCTTTCATTTATGAATTTATTTATTGCTTAAATTAAGATATAGACTAATTGTTTAGGATGATGTAGGATGATCTATTTAGTTTCTGCGCAGAAACAAAATAGATCATCTGGTTCATTATCCAAATAATTATTATTGTAAATACTTTCCTGTGGTAACTTGCCTTTATTTCAAGAATCACCATGGTCCTTCAAAATGCCCCAGAGTGCTTAATTTTTTATTTCGGCTGTTGTAATGTTGTAGACTCCTACGTTTTTTTTTTTAT